>NC_056744.1:792139466-792169466 GCF_019279795.1 Protopterus annectens
TTGCCTTGTCCTCTTTTTTTTTTTTTTTTTTTTTGTTAAATCAAGCACAAAAATGTATAAGCATACATTGTGAGAAGGTCTCACGCATAACACACAATGGGAAAAGGAAGTTGCTATTGAGGATCTAATGCTCACATATGCACTTATTCTCTTTCAGGCCACACTAGGTCTAAAGCCCACTAACACAGCAAACAGTAAAATGACTGCAAGAAATGGCAAAAATACAAGTAACCACACGAGAGGGATACATTCCCCCATTGATAGTTTTCTACCTAATCCTAGAGAGAGAGAGAGAAAAGTACAGTTTTGTACCTACCATAAATGTAGATTTTCGAAGATCCACATTGCTGCAGTCCTTACACTTGGGTAGTCCGCTGTCCTCGGTCGGCCCGAATATCAAAGTATAAGGCTGACGTCGGTCAAGGCGCATTTGACTGACATCAGGACGTCAGGGTACAAATGCGCATGACCGACGTCATATCCTCAGTCTTTTCTTGCCCCAGATGTCAGAAGACCCTAAAAATAAAGGTCACAACCAAAAGACAGCAAACAAACAAACAACCACCTTTGCACTAATTATATGTACAATATATACAATATACACAATATTTACAACCCAACCCACACAACCACCTCTAACTACAGAGGGGAAGGAGGAGGGTAAATTGGACTGCAGCAATGTGGATCTTCGAACATCTACATTTATGATAGGTACAAAACTGTACTATGTTCTTCATCTCACATTGCTGCAGTCCTTACACTTGGGTAGAATCCCAAAGCAGAGGTAAGGGAGGATGGCCAAACTATAAGGAAGCAGGAGCTGCCAAAATGCCCTGCAAAACAGCAGTGGCAAAACCAGCCCTGGATTTAGAGTAAAGTGGTAGGTGATAATGCCTAGAGAAAGTATGCACTGAACTCCAAGTAGCTGCCTCCAAAATATCCTTGGTTGCCACCCCCCTCAAAAAAGCTGTCGAAGTGGCAGTAGCCCTAGTGGAATGAGGCCTAATCCCAGCTGGAATCTCCTTGCCATGATGAGAATAACAGAAAGCAATGCAAAACCCAATCCACTTAGAAATAGTTTGTTTTGACACAGGCTTGCCCAGAGAACTCAAAGCAAAAGAAACAAATAACTGCTGAGACTGCCTAAACCCTTTAGTTCTGTCCAAATAATATCGCAACTGCCTGTGTACATCTAAAGTGTGCAAAATCTTTTCCCCTTTATTTTGGGGATTTGCATAAAAAGTAGGCAAATGAATAGTTTGGTTTAAAGCCACACTAGAAACCACCTTAGGCATAAAGGAAGGATTAGTACGTAAAGATACCCTATCCTTATGGAAAATTAAGAAAGGCTCAACCGCCATAAGGGCCTGCAATTCAGAAACCCTTCTTGCAGAGGTAATGGCCAACAAAAGGCAGTCTTCCATGATAAATATTTCAACTCAGTAGTAGCTGCAGGCTCAAAAGGTTGTAGAGTGAGTTTCTCCAACACAAAATTGAGATCCCAAGCAGGAGTAGGAGCTCTTCTTGGGGTCTTATATTCTTTGCCCCTCTAAGAAATTGCTTGAACAAAGGATGAGAAAACAATGGTGGGTCACAATCATAGTGAGCGAAATTGCTGCAGCATGAACCTTAATAGAAGAGAAGGACAAACCTTTGTCCAGTAACTCAGTAAGATATTGAAGAGCCACACTTAAATTAGGCTCAGAAACATCAAAATCCTTTGCTGCACTCCAAAATAAAAATCTCTTCCATTTATCTGCGTACACTTTCCTTGTACTAGGCCTTCTAGCTTCCAAAATAACATTCAAAACTTGCTGTGGAAGTGGAGGCCCATTATGGTTCAAAACAGAATATGTCAGGCTGTTAGGTGCAGAGAGTGAAGCTTGACATTGAGCAAATGACTGTCCTCCTGAGACAACAGGTGTGGAATCGAAGGCAAAGGCCATGGAGGCTTCCATACCAGGCTTCTCAGTAATGGGTACCAATGCTGTCGAGGCCAATCTGGAGCTATCAAAATCATCCTTGGCTTGTCTTGTCTGACCTTTAGTAGTACCTTTGGGAGGAGAGGCAGAGGCGGAAAGGCATACACATGAAGATTGCTCCAATTGAAGGAAAGAGCATCCACTTTCCAAGCTGTGGGATGAAACCTTGTTGTGCAAAACTTTGGCAGCTGGTGGTTTAGTGGAGAAGCGAACAGATCTATGTCTGGAGTTCCCCATGACACTGTCAATTTCTGAAATACATGAGGATCCAATTTCCACTCGTGGGGATCCATAATTCGCCTGCTCAACACATCTGCTAAGGAGTTCTGTGCTCCCGGCAGAAACCTTGCCTGAAGATTGAGCTGTAAACTGAGAGCAGTCTCCCACAAAATCATTGCTTGCCTGCATAGAGGATAAGAATGTGTTCCCCCTTGCTTGTTGATGTACCACATGACAGTTGTGTTGTCTGTTAGAATCAACACCTGCCCTGGAAGAAGTAAATCCTTGAAAGCTATTAATGCAAACTGGACTGCTAACATCTCCTTCAAGTTGATATGTAGATGTTGTAGTCTGGCAGGCCACTTGTCTTGTATCCACTTTCCATTCAGATGAGCTCCCCAAGCTTTGTCTGAGGCATCTGTCGTTAAAATCTGACTCGCCTCTGGCCGGGTCACAGAGAGTCCCTTGTTTAGGTGACATTCCTGAGCCCACCACAAAAATTCCTTTTGAATGCAAGGTATTATTTGAATGACAGTGTCCAGATCCTGGCAGTGCTGTGTCCATACATTTTGAGATACCATTGTAGCTTCCTCATATGCAGTTTGGCATTGGGAAGCACCAGAATACAAGATGCCATGAACCCTAAGGCTTGAAGGACTGTCCTTGCAGTCAGCCCGGACTGATGAGATAGTTGATGGAAGTAAAGGGAAAGATTCTTTTGTTTGTCCGGGGTCAAAAGGCCATCTGGGATGCTGTATTCAGTCTTACACCCAGAAAGCACATGTCCTGAGAGGGTACTAGACTGGACTTTATTTCGTTCACAGAATACCCCAGGCATCTTAGCACTGCTATCACATATTCCAAATGATGAAGAAGCTCGTCCCTTCCTTGAGCCAGAATCAGGCAATCGTCCAAATAAGGATAGATCTGTATTCCTTTTAGCCTGAAGAAAGCTATCACTGGAGCCAGAACCTTCGTGAACACTCTGGGCGCAGTAGATAAGCCAAAGGGCAATGCAGAGAACTGATAGTGAGAAGTCCCAGCTCGAAAACGCAGATACTTCCTGCAACTTAGTCTGATAGGAACATGAAGGTAAGCCTCCTTGAGATCCAAAGTTACCATCCAATGATCTTTGCCCAGCAGAGGTAAAAGCTGCTGTAACGTCAACATTTTGAACTTGGGAATGTCCAGATAAGTGTTGAGGATAGATAAATCCAAAATTGGTCTCCACGTGTTCCCCTTCTTTGGTACTAGGAACAGGCGAGAATAAAATCCTAGGCCCACTTCTGGCATAGGGACCGGCTGTATGGCCCCTATTTGGAGTAACAGAGAAATTTGCTTGTGAGCCTCTATTCTTTGTTGAGGAGGAACGTCTGGCATGCCTTTGAAAGGAGGCAAGGTATGGAAATAAAACCTGTAACCGTGGTGTATGATATCCAATACCCATCTGTCTTGGGTAATTAAACTCCAATTTTCTTTGAAAAGTGCCAACCTTCCTCCCAAAGGTGCTGCCAGACGAGAAGGCTCTGGCAGCTGAAAAGGTAGGTCATTGGGTCTGTTTACGAAAGGACTGACCCCTGCCCTCACCCGAAGACTGTGCAGGAGAACTCCCTGTTCTAGGCCTGAAAGAGCCCTGAGCTCTGCCCCTACCACGCCTAGATCTACCCCTAGACTGGGAATCATAAGAAGGATACGTCCACCCCTTAGTAGGCCAATTTCTACTAAACTTTGGAGGCTGAACCTGCAAAAAATCTTTAACAGTCTGCATAGACTTAGCCTTGTCTTCCATTTTCTTTAAAACTGCCTCAACAGGAGAACCAAACAACACATCAGATTGTAAAGGAGCATCTAAAATCCTTGTTTTAACATGGTCAGATAAATTTTGATCCCTCAGCCAGGCGTGCCTGCGAAGAACTGACCCAGTGGCAGCCACCCTAGACGAGGCCTGTACAGCATCAAAACCACATTGCAAAGAATGCTTACCCACCTGTTCAGAAACATGTACTAAATCTTGCAACTCTTTACAATCAATACCTTCCGCCAGAGCATCAACCTTAGACTTCAACTGTGAAAGGAGATAGTTTTGGTATTTCAACATGTGAAACTGGCAATTCAAAGCCCTCATAGCTAGAGTGGAAGAAGTATAAACTTTCTTTCCCCATCTATCCAAGGCCCTGGCCTCTTTATCTGCAGGAACCGGATACTTGACAACAGAAGCCTTAACACCTTTAGGCCCCTGGCTAACAGTTTCTGGGTCTGCCCTAGGACTCTTAAAAAGATACTTATGAGCTTCAGGCACCCTGTAATACCTATCCGGTTGAACAGGAGCAGGAGGCAAAGAATCAGGATTTAGAGAAGCCTCTGTAAAAACATCTTCCACTACATCCAAAACAGGAGGTATAGCCAAAGGCCTATGCTGGGGTAAAACAAAATTCCCTAAGCCTTTTCCTGGAATCAGAGAAGTCCTGACCTTCCCACTTAAAATGCTCCCTCATGGAATGAAGAGTTTCTGAAAAGAAAAATCCTCAGGAGGAGAAGCAGAAGGAGTAGAATCATCCACATCAGAATCAGAATAAGGAGAGTACTCCTGCAAGTCTTCAGTCAAGACTCTGAAACATCCAAGCCTGCTCAAAACTCCCTAGCTCAGGCTCCACCCTAGGTCTCTTATCAGGAGGGGCAAAGAACCCCTAATCAAAGTAATCAAATCTTCTGCCATTTTAAGCATATGCTTCTTGGGCACAGTTCCTGAAGAACTAGGGGTGACACCAACTGAAGCTAAACCTGGCCTGCCTCTGGGAGAAGCCTTGGAAACAGAAGGAGAGGGCCTAACCACCCTAGGCAGGGAGGGGAGTATAGTAACCTGAGAAGCCCCATCAGCCTGACCTGCCTCCTGAGAGGCCACATCCTGCAATAACAAAGTCTCTCCCTGGGATCCCAAAGAAACCTCCGGTGGAACCACCGGCTCCACAGACACCTCTAAAGAACCGGCGTCCGGTACGGACGGTTCTTCTAGCCTAGGCTTAACTGCTTTGTCCTTGCGCTTCTTTGAAGAAGCGGGCGTCGGAGCATCCGACGGCATTTTATAATTGCACAGCTTCCCGAAGACTAACCTGGCACAATCTAATCTTCTCTTTATAGTGCGCTTATTGAATCTAGCACAAGAGCGACACCCAACAACGTCGTGCTCAGGCCCTAAACAAGGAATACACAAAGTATGATAGTCTCTATGCGGTATCTGTTTCCCACAAGAAATACAATTATTCACTTTTTCTGACATCCGGTAAACCACTGAGGCAAGAAAAAACTAAAATATTCCCCAACGGGGTACTTAGCCAACTTTGACTCGGTCTGAAACTCCTAAATCGAACAATTTCAGAATGCCAACCGGCACTTGCAACGCTGCTTCTGCATCGGACCATGCGGCAAAAAAAGACTGAGGATATGACGTCGGTCATGCGCATTTGTACCCTGACGTCCTGATGTCAGTCAAATGCGCCTTGACCGACGTCAGCCTTATACTTTGATATTCGGGCCGACCGAGGACAGCGGACTACCCAAGTGTAAGGACTGCAGCAATGTGAGATGAAGAACATCTGAAACTACCAGATAGAAAGACACTTTGAAGACATTGAGACCAGCTGACATACTGTATTTGTGGAAAGAACACACGAAAGATGGTGCAGATTGATACCCTGTTAATACACAAGTGTATTTTAATCCCTGGGGAAGAGCGGTCAGCCCTACAGGAATAGAAAGGGTGCTAAGCTCTGAAAGTTAGGATGGATGTTAGCACTTAACCACAGCTGAGTTCCCAAAGGTTAGAATTGCAATAGCAATCTATATAATTACATATATATCTTTTTACCACATGGTCATAATTTAGTATACTATAATGCAGATAAAGAACAAGAAAATTATGAGAAACACAGGTGAACACAATACTTTTTTGTTTAAGCTGCATAATTTTAAAAATATTTACTTATTTGTATTTATTCCATGGAGTTCGGGGAGAAACAGTCCATATTAACAGTACAAAAAAGACATTTACATTGATATAGCTCCTATTACCTGTGTCACAGAGTAAACTATACATCCAGGGTCAGTTTCTCAAAAGTAAAGCACAAAGTAAAGTAAATATGGATAATACTTAAGCATAATTGCATAAGTAGGCTTGCCATAACAGCAGATGTTTGAATGATCACTGCTGAAGCAGCTAACTAAATGGGTTATATTCTGCTAAGATAATAACAAGCAGACAGCTTCCAAAAATTGAGGGTACCTTCCATGCACCCAAACTGTTAACCCACTTGAGCAGAGCTGAAGAAAGAGTGGTTTGAGAGCCAAGCCCTTCAAGGCTTTCCTGCTGTCAAAGAGATTTTCTGTTGTGGTCTTTCAAGGATCGATGGTTGGTTAAAACTTCTTCATTGCTGGGCAGATAAGTTCCTCTTGGGGAAAAAAACTTCCACATCTTATGATTGAAACCTAACTTTTTTTGGTTAATGTATTACTTTTACACTAGGAAAAATTATTTTTAGAGACTGTCATGTGACTTTTAGTCATGTTTCATTATGAGCATTACTTTTCACTTTTGAGGAAAAAAGTTGTTAAATCGGAAAATTACCGAACATGTATAACTTCGAAAATAAAATCATTGAATGGCTATAGCTGGCCAACAACCAGGAAGTAACGCGATGCATAAGGCAAGTCATGGAAACCTTTTGAATTTTCCCTATTCCCCACTTGTAGTACGATCTCAGAGATGGTTTATATATAGTTATGGTGGAGTGGGGGGCGAAACCCCCAGCTTGATTGGTTGTGTCCATGATGTTAGCCAACTGTGGCTATTCAGTGAATGTATTTTCAAAGTTATACATGTTAAGCCAAGTAAGGTAGAATGTGGGGAGTGGGGTAAAGAACTCCTGGTGAGAGGAGGAAAAATGCCAACATGATTACCCCTGTGATGCCGCTAGGAGGAGTCATCCCTGGAGGAAGCCTTGAAAGAGGCTCTACAGAGTGGGAACCACAGTACAGCCTTGAAAAAGGCTCCCAAGGGGTGCCCCCTGTAGTGGCCTCAGGGAGGGCTGTAGATAATCAAACCGTAGTAGCTTTGAGAAAGGCTGTGGATAATCTAACCATAGTAGCCTTGAGAACAGCTGTGCGAACTTTTGTATAGCCTTCAATAAGGCTCCCAGCTGGTGTGCTCTCTGCTGGTGAGTCCGGTAGCTTGCACTAAGGCTGTGGTGATCCTTAACAATGGCCTAGTAGAGCCTTTAAAAAGGCTGTGGTGATGTGTCCTGTATGTCTGACTCAACCTATAAAGCCTTGAAAAAGGCTCCAGATGGTGGTGTGCTTCCGAGTGTGGTCAGGCCTAGGCTTCCCTGGGGTGGTCTGCCTTCCTGGTGGCTCAGTCCAGTGCCTGGGAGTGGTGGGAGGTAGTAGCCAGCGGTCAGGGAAAAATTTCAGTGAGGGCACTCGGGGAAAAATGTGTGTCCAGGCTCCTGTCGGTGGTAGGCTCTAATTGTTAGCTATCATTTTTTACAACTCAGGAGCATTCTCACCACTTTTACTTATTGTTATATAAAGTGAAGCACCACTGATAGGGGTACATTTCTTCTGCAAAAAAGAGAGGACCAAAGAGAGGACCAACAGTTTTCTGCTTTGGTTATTGGCTTTTTGTTATACTGCATTGGATCTTCGAGGAATGTATTCTAATGCTAAACACGATGTTCCATACTTGTTTTCAATAGGCTGTAAGGCTTGAGGGACCCCCTATCACAATAAAGGCCACGCCCGCCAGAGGCAGGTTCCTCAAGCCATGCCCCCTACTGACTGTATAAAAGTGGAAGCACTGTACTGTACTCCCTCACTCTGGAACTATGCTTTGATGGTAATAAATGACCTGTTTCACTGAGGATTGAGTCTGTCTTTTGTTTTACATGTTCCTACTGTACTTGTTTGCCTTTTGCTGCTTCTACTTTGTTCTCTATGGATGAGCCTACTACCGACAGAAGCCTGGGCACACATTTTTCCCAAGTGCCCTCACTGTGCCACTGGGAAGGCAGACCTCCCCAGGGAAGCCTAGGCCTGACCACACTCGGAGGCACACCACCATCTAGAACCTTTTTCAAGGCTTTATAGGTTGAGTCAGACATACAGGACCCATCACCACAGCCTTTTTAAAGGCTCTACTAGGCCATTGTTAAGGCCCACCACAGCCTTTTTGCAGGCTACCAGACTCCCCAGCAGACAGCACACCAGCTGGGAGCCTTATTGAAGGCTATACAAAAGGTCGCACAGCCTTTCTCAAGGCTACTACAGTTGGATTATCCACAGCCTTTCTCAAGGCTACTACGGTTTGATTATCTACAGTCCTCCCCGAGGCCACTACAGGGGGCACCCCTTAGGAGCCTTTTTCAAGGCTGTACTGTGGTTCCCTCTCTGTAGAGCCCTTTTCAAGGCTTCATCCAGGGAGGACTCCTCCTAGCTGCATCACAGGGGTAATCGTGTTGGAAGTTATACATGTTCAGCAATTTTACATTTAGATGTTTTACGTACAATATTTAGTAATTTGAGGATCTGTGTTTTTAATAATTGAACATAGACCGATGGGGAACATTATGGTATCTTTTCCATCATCTAAGGACAAAAATCATCTTTCTGAAATCTGATTGCTCCTGTGTCAGAAGTGACTATGCTCTCTTCGAAATGTGCTTATGATTCATCTGATTCCACTTTCAGAGCTGCTGCTGCTGGAACTGTTATGAGGATGTTTGCTTGGTTGTTTACTCAAAATCTTTTAGAGGATGACAAAGCTGAAATTTTGAATTCTCCCTTAGACAGTAAGGCTGTCTTTAGTCTTTGGATCATCTGCTGCAGAGGCCCTAAAATGTGTGATGAGAGAGGGAAGCTGATACAGAATGTTTCACAGATTTTTCAATGTTCCTTCTGCAAAGTTTGTCAAGGGGTTTAATGTTACTTCTTCAGATTTTTTAAAAAATAAAATAAGCAGACACAACAAGCTGCTGGTAAGCAGACTTTTAAAAACCAATGGCAGGGAGGCTCCAAGAAGAAAGAATGAGCCCCCCCACAGAATAGACGGAAGACTAACAAGTCTGACTAACTATCTTCAGTATCCCCCACACACACACACACACACACACACACACACACACACACACACACACACACACACACACACACACACACACACACACCTTTCACACTCTGGAAAGTTTTTAATTCTTACCAAAAATCTGAACCTGCATTTCTCTCTCTAGCAGCAGCTAATCTCAGACCAATAGGTTCTGAGAGTGATTCGTAACCTATATTAATGGCAGTGGAAATCTCTCCCTCATTTTCGGGAGATTCCTCTTCACACCCCCAAATCAAACTTTTCTTTCCTCTCCTGTCATTCAGCATCTGTTAACTGAGGGGGTGATAGAAGATCCCCTCCTTCTCAGATAGGAGAAGACTTTTATTGAAGAATGTTCTGGTGCCAAAGAAAGAAGTTTCAAAAAGACCAGCCCTATATCTTTCTTTTTTGAACCAGTTTGGGACAGTTCCAATGTTCTGTCGTCACAACCTGTTACCTCCCATTCCCCATTTAAGTTTTTTGGTGACTCTAGATTTAAATATGCTTATCATCACATTCCTATACCACCATATTTTAGATGTTTCTTAATGTTTTGTGTCTATATCACACTTTTTGTTCTCTCCAGTACCCTTTGAGTTCTCCACTGCTCCAAGGGTATTTACAAAATGTACAGCTCCAGACTGCAAGGTATTCCCATTTTTCCTTATTTAGATTATTTACTTATCTTTGCACAGTCTTTTGTAAAGTGCCAGGAATCTCTAACTTATATGAGGACTACTTCTCACAGGATTGTTTTCTCGCAGTGCCTCCTAGATACCTCAGTTCAAAAGAATTTTTCTTCAACAGAAAAAGTAGATATATATCTATTCCTGATTTTTCCACTCAAACAAAAGTCTCAGCAAGAAAATTTCTCAGGATACTAGGATTCGTGGCCTCTATGATTCTCATGATTTCTCTAGCAAGACTCCACTTGAGAAAAATTCAGTGGCAGGTAAAATCAGTATGACCCCATAATCAGCATCCCCTGACATTCCACATTCTTATTCTGGGGTTTGTGAAAGGGAAATTCTATGGTGAAGAAACCAATTTTATCTGAATCCAGGTCTCCCATCTTCTTTTCCGGCTCCAGAACAGTCTGTAACAGGCACCTCAGACCTTGACTGGGGAGCAGTGTCTATGGAGAAAAAAGTGCAGGATCTTTAGGACAAAAAAGATAGACCAAAACACATAAACATAAAAGAGAAGTTGGCAGTCAAAAATGCTCTCAACTCTCTCAATCATCTATGGCTCCCAGGACGATACAAGTATACAAGTGGTTACAAACAATACCATAGTAATGTGGTACATAAACCGGGGGGATCAGATCTTACCCTCTGTGCAGACTAGCCATGATAGCCCGGATTACAGCTTTTCAGTACAGTCTCAGGCTATAGGCATCTTACATGCCATCAGAGCAAATGTTTGTAGCAGACAGACTGAGCTGGACGAGGACAGACTTTCACGACTGGAAACTGAATTATGGGGTCTGCCAGGTATTGATCCAGCTGTGGGAAACACCTCAGATAGGTTTTTTAGCCACCAGTCTTACAATCAGTTGGCATAATTCTGCTCCAGGACTCGGTGCAAAAAGACCTAGAAACCTGCTGCTCTTTCTTTGTCTTGGACAGGAATGTTCCTGTATACTTTTCCACCCTTTCCACTAATATTCAGCTTCATTTTGAAGATTCAGAAGGATTCCCAAAGATCACTCTGGTGACTGTCTTCTGGTCCAGGCAATAATGGTTCTCCCTTCTTTTAGAAATGCCTGAAGGCAATTTTTACATGTCTCATCACAATCTGAACCTACTCACACAAATCAGGGGATGTTTGAAACATCCTAACTTGAAACAGCTGCAACTAACTGCCTGACTGAGTGTTTTAATACCTTTTAGGCACTAATTTTCTGAGAACACGCAGCAGGAATTAAAAGAGACAAGAAAACCAGATACTACAAAAACAAATGTTGGCAAATGGAGAATATTTTCTAGTTGGTGCCAAGACAGGAACAAGGACCCTTTTAAGGTAAGTGTTTCTCTAATTACACAATATTTATGAGACTTACAATCAGTCATCTGGCCTTTCTTCCTCCTCCATCAAGGTACATTTGTCAGCTTGTAATAAACAAAAAAGAGAGGCAGAATCAGCAAGTCCACCAAACAAACTGTTTAATGGTTAGCGCTTTCGTCTGCCACTAATAAGCAAACTTCATCAGACAAGGACAAGAGGAAATTACATATTTTAAATAGTAAAAAAATAAATGACATCACTTCCCATCTCTGTTAAAAAGATATAACACTTTTAAATATATGTATATAAAAAAAAAATATATATATATATATATATATATATATATATATATATATATATATATATATATATATATATATATATATATATATATATATATATGAGAAAAAAGTTTAAATATTTATGTGCATAAGTAGCTATATAAACCTATAGTTAAAATCATCTTTCTAAGATTTAAGTTTTAAAAGACATTTCACATTACAGTTGTCATTTAATCCTGGGTAGCTGAAAGCATTCAAAACCAGCTGCCAGTTAAGTTCCTTTTCTTCCAATAGCCATGACGAAGGGCCACCCCGAATGTTTGTGAGAAGTTGTTCTATAACCACAAATGAAAAAGTTTGCCCTGGGTTGCTACTGATATGTCTGGCTAAGACATTAGTATGATTTTGTTTCCCTATGTTGTATATGTGCTTATAAATGCATTGTTTTAGCTGTCTCTCCATCTTACCAACATAAAAACATTTGCATTTATCACACAAAGCTAAGGATATCATTTTTTTTTGTTTCACAGTTGAACCTACTTGTTATGTTCAATTGATGTTTGTTGACAGTTATCCTTTTACCAACTTTAATGTACTTGCAAAAATAACATCTGCCACATTTATACATCCTGGGACTGTTAACATATTTTTTATTAGGTCTTTCAAGTAACGCTTTCAAGTTACAGCCTCTTTTAAAAGTTACTTGCGGTCTCTCACCCAAGTTTAAACAAACAGAAGTATCAGCCAGAATCAAGTCCCAGTTTTTACAATAATCCCTTTTAAAGTGAGTGCATTGACAGAAAAAGGGGTAATAAAAGTTGTACTGAAGTCAACAGATACATTTACAGTGACTTCTTCAGCTGTTGGGAGAAAATTATTAATTGAACCTTCTGACCTCGAACTACTACCCAAAATTGCTTTAAAGACTCCTTCCCTTCTTTTATGTGCAACATCCATCATTAAATTATCTACTAGAGAGACAGGGTAAGATCTTTTCAAAAACATTACTTTTAGGGAGTTTCGGTGCCCTCCAAAGTTTTGGGAAAAGTTCTGCTGTGTTCTCTTCATCCTCAGATGAAGGTACAATCATTGCGGAAAATACAACTTCATTTCAACAGTCCGTTACTGGATTTCTTGAAGGACAGGATACTAATCCCTTTGCTGAAGTAACTTCATCTTGGCAGCCTTCAAGATATGTTATTAAGCAACATAACATACCTGATTTTAAGAACAGTTTTTTGACATGGAAAAGAAAACGTTGAAATTCAAAAGTTTGGTTTTGGAGAACCATTATCTAAATAAATGTGTAGACTTAAAGGCTGTACCCCTTGGTCTGAGAGTGTACACATTTCCAACCAGGGTGACATTAAAGATAAGATTTTTCAGCAAATGAAAGAAATATACAGGTTTGGAAGTACTAAGAACATTTATTCAATGGAATGCCGACAAAATTAAGACCTTAAGAGAACAAATTAATGGTTTGGATAAACAGCTTAGTCAGCATCCCAATTTTCAAATGAGAGGCATATATGTAATATTGTCAACAAGAAAAAGAAAAATGTGGCAAGAGACATTAAAGCCTACCAGCAAGGGTAGGCTTATTTAATTAAAAGGAAAGTTAATTTAAAACAAGAGACTGTCAACAAGAAGGGTGGGGTTAAAGACCTTGATAGATTAGATTCCTTTTCTGATGTAGAAATCAATAATAGCCACAATGGTGATATTGAAGTGCAACATAGGGATGTTTTAACCAGTGAATCTAGTGACATAAGTGCAATTATTCCATCATCTCCTGTTTTCTCATGAGGAACAGAGACTGGCAGTTTACCTCCCAACCAAGAGGCACTGACTGTAATTACAAAGAAAAAAGGCAAAAGCAGAGGTCGCTAGAAGGAAAGAGTCATATTTTTAATTTAAGTGAAAAGACTTTTTCCAAAGTTGAACTGGAAGTGTTGGCAAAATGTTTTTCCTTTTTTTCCAACAAATAAAGCTTCTCTAGTTAACAAATTGACTTTAAATTATTTGTAAGAAAGTTGAATCTAAAATATGTTTTAAGTGATATCAATGTAAAAGATTATGCCTTTAGAAAGTCTAGTACATTTAATCCTGCTTTAGTCAATCCACATAACACTTTTTCTTCTGTTTTTGAAGTGGAATTACACAAGCTTGCTCACAGTTATTCACATACAAAATTATTTATTTATTATTTTATTTTATTTTACATTTGTTCACCAGGAAGTCCGATTGGATACATGTCCATTTTCAGCAGAGGCCCAGGGACAAAAGCTCCAATCATACAGATAATAAAATACAATTAAAAAGTAAAGCTTGGTTTACAGACTATAGTAGATAATAACATACACATTAAAAAGACTAGTAAGGTAAGGTTGACAGACTACCATAGATAATAAGACATTTAGTGAAAGTCAGTATTGTGTACAGTACTGTTATGTATACGATAATTAAGGAGAATAATGAAATATTCAAAAGAGCGGTATGTAAAAAGAGGCAAAGCAAGTACTACAGACTAGTTAAGTAGTGATGATGTGGTCTAGGAACAACAGAGTGGAATAATCCATAGACCTCATGTAAAGGTGCCAGAAAAATGGTAGGCCCTTTTAAAAATAGGAAAGGGGCTAGCAACATTAGGAACAAGTTTATTCTGAATACCTGGTAGAGAAAGAAGGGAAAAAGAGTAGGAGAGACAGATATGATGAAATGGAGGTAAAGGTAGGGTATAGAAAGGTGAAAGCATAGAGGGGGTAGTGAGTCAGGGACTAGAGAGAGTGATAATGGGTTAAGTATTGTAGGGTCATAAAACTGGGTAGTAGAGGAGTCAATCTGGGCTGGAGCAAGGACATAGCTAGTGCATGGTAAGATACCCTTTGAGACTTTTTTTTAATTGAGTTAGCATGGGTTCTAGGGTTAGGTCAGGTGGAATTGAATTACAGGTTTTGTCAGCAAAGTTAGAAAACAGTGAGTCTCCGGCTGAGTTGTTAGTTTTGAGTGTGTGAACCAGCAGTTTGTTGGATGATCGTAGTGACCTGGAGTTACTGTAGGAATTAATAAGGTTTTTAATTCCAAGAGTTTTTTTCAGGTTGGTTGAGGACTTTGTGTGCTACTACGAGCTGATTATACTGAGGTAAGCTGGGGCATTCTAGCCACCCTAGTAGATTAAGGTTTTGGCAGTGATGTGTGCGATATGCAGAGCTGGTAGCAAATCTGGCAATGTGGTTGTAACAGCTTGAAAATTTGCTAAGTTCAGATTTGTTTATGTTGTTTAGAATAGCGGAGGCATACAGAAGGGTTGAGAGTAGGTGAGTGCGGGCAATGGCAGTCCTTGCTAACGGAGTTAGGAAAGGTTTATTTCTATATAGTGAGCCTAATTTTTTATTAATAGTTTTGATAGTTTGGTTGACATGCATATCAAATTTGAAGTTATCTACAAGTACCCTTAAGAGTTTGGTATCAGCATCAGGAGAAATAATGGTACCATTGTTAGATCTTATAGTAAAGGAAAGTGGGGTGGATCTACGAGTGGGGGAGAAGAGTAGTAGTTTAGTTTTGTTAGGGTTCAAACTCAGGTGATGGTTAAAGAGCCAATTTTCTACTGAATTGAATGTTTTCTGGGATAAGGTCGGCAGGTCTGTTGGGGAGGAGGCTGAGCAGATCAAAGTAGAGTCATAAGCATACTGGATAAATGTCATCTCTGGGATGACAGTATAGAGGTCGTTAATAAAGACTGAAAATAGAAGGGTACCTAAAATAGAGCCCTAGGGAACAACAAGGGTGACAGGTAGCAGACTGCATAGGTTGTTCTGCCACAGGACAGCCTGTTGTCTACCACTCAGATAGGAACAGAACCATTAAATAGCATGGTTATCCAGGGATATGGTTTTCAGAGTATGTATGAGTAGTTGGTGGTTAACTATATCAAAGGCCTTGGAAAGGTCAAGAAAGAGGGCTGGGGATGGTTTATTGCTATTTCTGTTAACAGTTATGGTGTTAGAGAAAGAAAGGAGAGCAGATGTGGCACTGTGATATGGCCTGAAGCCATGCTGAGAGTTAACCAATAAATTGTTCTGAATGAGATAGTGCAAAAGTTGTTTATGGATGCACTTCTCCATTATTTTGGCCAGTGGGGAGAGAATGGCAATGGGTCTATAGTTGGACGGTTTTGTAGAGCTGCCACCTTTATGGAGCAGTATAACATGAGATGTTTTCCAGATGGAGGGAATGGAGTTTTCTGTTAGGGTTATATTGATCAAAATGGAGACCGGGAATGGCATGGCGTCTGCGGCTTTTTGTAGGTATTCTGCAGGGAGGAGGTCTGCAGCTAGGGTGGTAGGTTTTAGTTTGTTAATAAGGGATCTGATAAATGATGTACAGACTGGTTGGAAGCTAAAGGAGAGTTGAGTAGGAGGTATAGCTGTGAGAGAATTAGAGCAAATGGGAGTCAATTGACTGGCAAGGGTCTGTACAGTCTCAGAGAAAAAAATATTAAAGGTATTAGCAATGTCTTCTGAGGGTTTTAGGGCAGAAATGGACAGAGTTGGAGAAGTAGTTTGACCTGGATGAAGAAGTCTGTTTAGACCTGCCCAGAACTTTTGAAGTTTGTTTTAGTGTTTTTGTTGAAGATTATAGTAGTAGTATCCAGACCACAAGATTATAGGAGCCTGTGAATACAATGTAAGTAATTTAGGAAATGTAAAATACTTATTTACATTCACCAGGCTTTAATTTTAGTATTGAGCTGCTGTAGTTATAGTTTGTAGATCAATTTCTAGGAGAGAAGAATTTAAATTGGGAAATTAAAGTGGAAAGCCGACCGTGCTATAGACCCAGTGCGGTTGCATTTCTCTAGTATACACAGAGATAGACAGATTATAAAATAAAGATAATAGCCTTGGAATTAACTGATTTTAGAGGACAATAAAATAGTTAGGACTGCCCATTTAAGCCTCAGTGAGAGTGATGTTTTTCTAGCATAGCAAGCCTTTCAGGGTGGGAGCAGAAAGATGGAAACAGGGACAGTACCTAGTAAAGGATATAGTCATTAGCACAATTGCCCACTACAGTGCTTCTATCAAGAAACTTAAAAACACATTCAAATATATTCTATCGTTAGTACCAGTAACAAGGTATCGTTTTAGACACAGCCAAATAAACCCAGCAGTTTACACAGCAAAAAGTGTTGGCAATGACTATTCAATAGCATAGCAACATGTTTGGTGTGGCATATAGAGTCTTTTTAGCTCATGTGTATCATTAAAACACAAATGAATGCTGCCAGAATATGGATATTGTACAGTTTAAAAATACAAGTACTAACAATCACTACATTAGCGCCTAGCCATAAAAATCAGACAATCAGTGCATGGAAAGTCGTAGCTTTCAACAGTGCAATAGACCAGTTAAGAAGACTTTTGCACTTAACATCACTATATTCTTTAGCATAGCATCATTCTAATTTAGTTTCAACAACACTATTTCTGGTGATTGCAGTTGCATGTGCTTACACAAAAAGAAAATAAGCCTAGAAACACCTGTAGTAACATACCACGCAGAAAAGTCAGCCGACTGAGTCCAGGAACAGTAGGGCATTTGAAAATGGTGGTTTCTGTAGGAGGATTAGTAACCTCGCTTCCATAGCTAGGAAGGAGGTGGGGATCAAGCAGGTGATAGGCTGGCCAACAGGTTGTAAGACAAACAGACCACAAGATTCCGGGAGCCTGTGAATACAACGTAAGTACTTTAGGCAATGTAAAATACTTATTTGTACTCACCGGGCTTTAATTTTAGTATTGAGCTGCTGCAGTTATAGTCTATAGGCCAATTTTTAGGAGAGAAGAGTTTACATTGGGAAATTAAAGTGGAAAGCTGACTGTGCTATAGACCCAGTGTGGCTGCATTTCTCTAGTATACACACAGATAGACAGATTATAAAATAAAGATAATAATCTTGGAATTAACAGATTTTAGAGGATGATAAAACAGTTAGGGCTGCCCATTTAAACTGCAGTGAGAGTGATGCTCTTCTAGCATAGCAAGCCTTCAGGGTGGGAGCAGAGAGATGGAAACAGGGACAGTACCTTGGAATTAACTGATTTTAGAGGAAAATAAAACAGTTAGGGCTGCCCATTTAAGCCACAGTGAGAGTGATGTTCTTCTAGCGTAGCAAGCCTTTCAGGGTGGGAGCACAGAGATGGAGACAGGGGCAGCACCTTGTAATTAACTGATTTTAGAGGATGATAAAACAGTTAGGGCTGCCTGTTTAAGCCGCAGTGAGAGTGATAGATAAAAAAAATTATAATTTAGATATATGACATTTCGAGGTGCTTAAGAAATTAAGAATTTATACAGACCTAAGGTTTATGAAAGCAGATAAGGGGCAAGACATTGTTATTATGGAAACTGTTAAATATAATAAAGCTATTGAAGAAATGCTCTTTGGTGAAGCAAGTTACAGAAAAGCTTCCAAAAGTTATGTAAGAAAAAGTTATAAGGGAATTGATCTGTGTTTATTTGAATTACTACATCAGGGATACATCACTTTAGATCTTTTTGAGTATCTTATGGTAGAAGAGCCACAATTAGGAATGCTGTTTGGGATTCCCAAAATGTATAAAGATTTAGAACATCCCCCATTTAGACCAATTTTGTCTACCCATTTTAATAAGACTGTTAAAATTTCTGCAAATCTAGATAAAATTTTGAACCCTATTGTTCAGGACAGTGAATTTTATCTTAAAGATTCATGGGTGTTTTTAGAAAATTATGTTTTTACAGGTAAAGAAAAAGAAGTTATGTACTCACCATAACGTTCCACCTGAGTAGGTAACTTCATTTGTCTGCAACCTGTGGGTATCGGATCCGTCCTCAGATCCGAGCCGGCAGCTTTACCTAGCTAAAAGATCCGAGCTCCTAGCTCCTCCCCTTACCCATAATCCCCTGCTACACATCCCCCATCCTCAGATCGAGTTTGCCTATAAAGACTCCACAAGACCCTCGAAAGAGGTCATTAACCTACTGCCTAACAGAATGAGCAATCCTATCCCATGGTTAAGAAGCACGAAACTGGTTAAGGGGAATGGAGGGGGGGTCGGTTGCAGACAAATGAAGTTACCTACTCAGATGGAACGTTACGGTGAGTACATAACTTCTTTATCTGAAGTAGTTAACTTCATTTGGTCTGCAACCTGTGGGACAGAGTTCCCAGCTACCTAGAAACCTTGGGCGGCCCTCAAGGAAGAATATTCCAGAGCACAGCAGAGCCAAAGGAAGCCCTACTCCTGGATATCATATCCAATTTATAATGGAAAATGAATGTATGAGAGGAGGACCAAGTAGCTGCTGAACATACGTCGTCTATAGGGACTCTAGACCAGAACGCTGCAGAGGTAGCTATGGATCGGGTTGAATGAGCATGGATTCCCAAAGGTACCGGTTTGTTTGAAGCTAAATAGGCCTGAATGATGCATTGTGAAATCCAGTTGGCTGATGTAACTTTGGTAATAGGTTTACCTAAAGAAGACTTGGCAAAGGACACAAACAATTGATCAGATTTGCGGTTGGTTGCTGTCCTGTGCAAATAAAAATGCAGTTGTCTATGTACATCCAATTTGTGTAATGTGTATTCCCCTTTGTTCTGGAAATTGGGGGAAAACACTGGCAAATTAATAGACTGATTAATATTCGACTCAGAGGCTACTTTAGAGAGGAAGGAAGGATTAGTTCTGAGAGAAACTCTGTCCTTATGAAATATTAGGTAAGAGGGTTTCATACAGAGGGCATGAAGCTCAGACACCCTCCTGGCTGAAGTTATTGCAATCAGGAAGGCTGTTTTCCAAGATAAAAATTTCAACTGAGCAAAAGCAGCCGATTTGAAAGGAGGGCCTGTCAAAGCTTGTAGGTCCAATGTTAAGTCCCACGGTGGGACCGCAGACTTAACTGGCGGTTTTAACAGAAAGGCGCCTTTTAAAAAAGTTTTGCAAATCCTGGTGGAAGCCAGCAATCCTACATCATCCCCAACATGAAAATGAGAGATGGCTGCCAACTGTACTTTAACCGTAGATGCACTGGCTCCCTGATGAAAGATATGGGACAGAAAATCAAGAATCGTCGGAATAGGGACAGTAAAGGGGTCTAAGCCCCTATCTTTGGGCCCAGATGGAAAAACTTTTCCATTTACTACTGTAGATTTTTCTGGTAGATAGTTTGTGTGCTGCTACCAGAACAGCTTTCACTGGTGACGAGATACCGGGAGTCCTTGCTATCAGCGGAACTGGATCAACCAAGCCGTGAGCTTGAGGTCGCCCAGGTTTGGGGGTTGTAATCCCGCAGGATGAGAAATTAGATCCGGAATGGGATCTAAGATCCAAGGAGGAACTACACTGTGAGACCGCAGATAAGGGAACGAGATCTGGCGAGGCCAGAATGGGGCTATGAGGATTAGCTTGGGCTTTCTGCAGGAACTTCATCATGAGCGGAAGTGGGGGATAAGCATAAAGGAGACCGGGGGGGCCAAGCATGAACCAGAGCATCTCTGGGGCTCTCCCCTATTGGGGGAATTAGAGCGAAAAATTCGCTGCACTTTGCATTTGACGGAGAAGCAAAAAGATCGCAGCAAGGTAGACCCCATTTGAGGAAGATTTGTTTTGCTACTAACTGGTTTAGAGACCACTCGTATGGTGTGAGGATCAAGCGACTTAGCTTGTCCGCTAGGATGTTGGTCCGGCCCGTAATATGCATTGCAACCAGAAAGCAGTTGGTGGAGATTGCCCATTCCCAAGCTCTCATAGCCTCTCAGCAAAGGGGATAAGATCTGGTTCCCCCTGTTTGTTGATGTACCAGACTACAGCCATGTTGTCTGTCTGAATTGCAATAGTTCCCAGAGGAAAAAGGTCTTGTAGGGCTTGCAATGCCAGAAGCACCACCCTCATCTCCAGAACATTGATATGCATAACGGTCTCTGAGGGAGTCCACGTGACTTGGACGGTTCTGCCCATAGCATGCCACCCCACCCGAGGCGAGAAGCGTCCGTGGTCAACGTGGCTTGGGGCTGAGGCATGACAAACGGTCTCCCCTCTCGCAGCTCCTGAGAGTGAAACCACCAGAGAAGGGAGTCCTTGCAAACCCTGCTCAAGGGAATCGGGGTGTTCAAGGGGTATAGTAAAAGTGACCATTGGACCTGAAGAGTCCACTGAAGAATTCTCATGCGCAGTCGCGCAAAGGGCGACAGACCGATGGCTGCCGCCATGGAGCCCAAAGCTCTCAGGACTAATTCCGCAGGTGGGGTATAATCCCTGGCAGAGCAGAGCTGATGCTTGGTGGAGGTGGTGAGGAGCCAGTCGTCCAGGTACGGAAAGACCCGAATGCCCTGAAGTCTCAGGTGGGCTGCGACCACTGCCATGACCTTGGTGAACACCCTGGGGGCTGAGGTGAGGCCGAACGGAAGAGCCCTGAACTGATAGTGACTGGCTCCCAGCCAAAAGCGGAGGAACCTCCTGGATCGTCTGTCCATTGGAATGTGGTAGTATGCATCCTTGAGGTCTATGGAGCACATCCAGTCGTTCTCCCGTAGGAAGGGGAGAACAGATTGCAGAGTGACCATCCGGAATTTCTCTTTGGGAATGAACAGGTTTAGAGATGAGAGGTCTAGGATAGGCATCAGGTCCCCCGTCTTTTATGGCACTAAAAAAAACCTGGAGTAATTTCCCAATCTGGACTGGCCTGGGGGGGGGGGGCATGCTGGATGGCTCTTTTTTCTAATAGCTTCAAAATTTCTGAAGCTGCTACCTCCCTTTGATCGGGTGGGACATCGGGAAGGTGTTTCATAGGAGGGGGAAGACTCAGAAGGAGAATGGTCTGGATATAATTCAGAGCACCCACCGATCCGTAGTAATGGACTCCCAAGTTTGGAGGTGCTCCGACAGATGTCCTCTGACTGCCTCCAGAGAGGGACAGTTGGGTAAGCCCTCAGGGCTGTTGCGCAGGCCTCTCCGAGAAAGATTCTCGAGACCCCTGATTCCTCGGCCCCCGTCTGCCTCTGGGCCGGCGTCCACCTTGTCCTCCTCTGCCTCTGAAGGACGAGGGGTCCGAAGCGGGACGGGACTGCTGTGATTTCCGGAACCACATCTTCTTTTGTCCCCTCTGGTTCCTCAAGAAGGACCGTTGGGGATTAGAGAAGTGGATCCCGATGGCAGACAGCGTCTTCCTATCTTTCTCGCTTTGGACCAGCGTGTCGCGGACGGTCTTGCCAAAGAGCATAGAACCGTCAAAGGGTGCATTCGCGAAGGACGCCTTGAAGGGTTCCGCAAAATCGCAAAGGTGGAGCCAGGCATGGCGCCGCAGAGCGATGCCTGCTCCGCTGGCTCTAGCCGCTCCCTCCGTGGCATGGGAGAGTAGCCGCATAGATGTGTTAGTAACAGATTTCAGAGTGGCCATGCGAGCCGAGAAGGTGTGTTTGCCTTTGGCTGCCATGGACTCCGAGGGGGCTCCAGCGTATTCCTTAATCAAGTCTCGTTGGAGTCTGATGATGTGTGCCATATGGTTCAGCGCCCTTACAGAGAAGGTAGCTGAAGCAAACATCCGATTTCCAATGCGGTCCAACGTCCGAGATCCCTTATCTGGAGGGTGGACCAAGGAACTCTCCTGCGCTAGCTCCTTCTTGGTGGCAGCCGCCACCACCATGCATCCACTGGAGAACCTTTAGACCATGCCAGCCTATCAGAAGGGGGACTAAGTATCTTGTCTGGTTTTCTGGGAATTGGCTCCACGGTGTCCGGCTCCTTCCAAGCCCTGGTGGTAATTAAGTCCACCAGGGGGTCAGCCAGGGGGGACACCCAAGACGTAGACGGGCCTGCATCAAACGCCTCCAGGAACACAGACTTGTCTGAGGAAGGTTTTTGAGCAGACCACCCCCCCCCTCTGATTTGCAACATCTCCATGATGTCTCCAAAGGAGACATCCTCAGGGGTGACCTTAGGGAAACTTCTCCTTCCTCCAAGTCTGTGTCCTCGGGACTCAGGGGAGTCCAGGTGCCTCCTTTTGCACTTCCGTTTGTGAGGAACCTCCTCGGTGGGGCTATCCGAGGAGGGCTCACCCATGGGGTCTTGTTCCTCTAAGGAAACCAACTGGAGCGCCGATGCAGGCTGTCCCTGTGGCCGGATGATGGAGGACAGGCCCAAATGCGCAGGGGTGATGGATGGATCCACAGCCCAGACCGAGGATCTGGAAATCCTCGACAGCACCCTCTCCACTACATCAAACGCCAAGGGTGAACCGCTCTCCCCTGGCTCCGAGAGCAGCCCCCTCGGCTCTGATGCAGGAATCGGCATCGGAGCCGAAGTGGTCTGACCCAAGAGAGAAGTGTGCTCTGACCTAAACTGCGCCGAAGACACAGTTCCCCCACGGATCCGAAGCTCGGCTTTCGGCCCCGAGAGCTAGGATCCGACATGCTCGAGGGCATAGTCGGCGTCAAAGTAATCAAGACTTTCGGCGCCGACGGTTCCCCGTG
The DNA here is from genome assembly GCF_019279795.1 of Protopterus annectens. NCBI lineage: Eukaryota > Metazoa > Chordata > Ceratodontiformes > Protopteridae > Protopterus > Protopterus annectens. Next base: position 792,162,606 of record NC_056744.1, read on the forward strand.
TCCGAAATGGCATGGAACTGAAGACTCCGAAACCCTAAACCGGGTCGGAGAAGGAGCGATCGGGGTAAAGAAAGGGGCCGAGCTCCCCCCGGAGGGGGGTGAGGCTGGAGCACCCCCATCTGCATTTGAGCCTGCAGGCAACAACGCATCATCCGGTCCAAATCAGCGTCGGTCAAGCTTCTGGTGGATCTGGAGGAGGTCGTAGAGGTGGGCCTGGAGGGCCGCCTCAAGGACCTCGAGGGAGACCAGTACTCCTCTTCCGGCTCCGGGGAAAAGCAAGGAGAACGGAGCCGAGAATAAGGAGAACCAGAGGCCCTCTTAGCGGGACTACCTACCTTCACTGGCGGCACTGAGGGATGCCTTTTATGCCTTTGCCGGTCCTTATCTCTCCTTTTTTCTTTAGAAGAGGAAGAAGAGTCCCAGTCACCCTGAGAAGCAGGGGGAGTTTGAGTCCCCAACAAGGGAGGGAGATTGGAAGGCACTGAAGCCGCAGCCGCGACCAGTGCCTTAGAGGGAGAGGAGGAAGAAGAATCCGGGGGCAACAATCCCACCAGGATTAGCTTGTTCCTCCTATCCCTGATAGCCCGGGGGTTGAAAGCCGCACAAACCTGGCAGCTGGTGGATAAATGGGCCAACCCAGGCAAATAACGCACTGAGTGTGGCCATCGGCTGGGGACAGCTTATGACCACACTCAGTGCATTTAGAAAAAATGGCTTTAGGCCCTTCAGCCATCACACCACACACTCACGTACTAGGGGGAGGGAATTAAATTTGAAGTAAATTTACCACAACAAAAATACGCTAAATATATTAGTCGATAAAGGGGGCTAAACAATACACACACACCAAAGAAAATTTAAAAAAAATGATTTTTAAAGGTTTTTATAAAAACTAGAAAACTCTCACCCACGCCTAAGAGCTTGTCTCTAGAAGCTGCTATAAGCCGCGGCAAACTAGATCTGAGGATGGGGATGTGTAGCAGGGGATTATGGGTAGTCGGAGGAGCTAGGAGCTCAGATCTTTTAGCTAGGTAAAGCTGCCGGCTCGGATCCGAGGACGGATCAAATATCCACAGGTTGCAGACCAAATGAAGTTAACTACTTCAGATACTATGTTATGGACTATAGATATTTGTTCCTTAAATGCTTCTAGTAATCAAGAGGAAGGCCTGCACTTTGTGAGTTTATATTTAAGTAAGTACTGCAGGCAACTAAAACAGGATGTAACAATTATTTGTCATTTATTAGAATTAGTATTAAAGAATGATTTCTTTTTTATTCTATAAAAATATCTTTCAACAAAAAAGTGGAGTTGCAATGGAAGTCCAGGTGGCTCCAGTATTTGCTAATTTAGTTTTATGCTGGTGGGAGCAAGAATTTTTGATAAAGGCCCCCTTTTTAGTAATATATGTTTTTCTCACAAATACATTAATGATTTTTTTTTTTTTATCTGGGCAGGTGATAAAGAATTGTTTTTTGAATCTCTTAAACAGATCAATAGTAGTGTAGCACGGTTAGATTTTATTGTGAGTAATATGGGTACTTTCTGTTCATTTTCTAGATGTGGAAATTAATTTAAAGGTCTGTGATAAAAAGTTTTCTAGCAACATCTTTAGAAAAGATAAGTTTAATAATAATTACTTACATTATGAAAGTTTCCATCCACTTTTCATGAAACCTAACATGTTCAGGGGACAAATTATTAGATTAAGTCACTTAATAAGTGATGATGAAATATTTCTTGAAGAAGTAAGTATAGTTACTAAATTATTTCAAGAAAGAGGTTATCCTTTAGATAAACTTTGTTTAATTTCTAGCAATATAAGAAGACAAAGACATGAAAGGTTTCCACCAGTTTTAAATGTAGGGTTTTGTCCCAAGAAATCAGAAACATTAACTGGAAGTGAAGATAAAAAAAAATCAATTGTTCCTTCCCAATTCCTTTAAGTGTGGAAGGAAATGATATACAGAATAGTATTGATAACTGGAAGATTCTTATAGGGAATCAGGAACTTGCTAATATTATAGGTGACAAGCCAAGATTTATTTATTAAAAAAAAAATCTAAATTTAAAACAAATATTAGAAAGTTCTTCTTGAGTGTCATCACATTCAGGTACAAGTAAGAAATTATGAACATTCCTCTGTTACAGTTGTTCACAGTGTAGATTTATTTTGAAAGCGAGTAGTTTGTATTTTGAACATAACTTTTTACATATTGCAAAAGATATATTTGATTGTCAAAGAGAGGGTCTGGTGTATGTTGCAATCTGTTCTACATGTAAACATTTTTATATAGGTAAAACTATAAGCAGACTTACAGACAGGATTAAAGAGCATAATTTGGCAATTAAAAAGAAAGATTATATGAATGTACTAGCTAGGCATTCACAGATTTGTACGAATTTTAAGAAATTTCAATTCATGGTTATGGAGAAAGTTAATAATGAAAAATATGTGGGGACTTTTAATTCCTATTTAGAGTTTTTGGAGCTTAAATGGCAGATTTTCTTAAGAGCAGATGTAATCCCCGGTATCAATGAGAAAATTTCTATAAAAAGTTATCTTAAATTCAAAAACATCTAGTAGGAATACAACAATAATACTGTTTTTATTAAAACACATAAGTTAAAAAAGAATAGATTTCTGATCTGACATGTTGTATCTTTCATTCTTTTGCATTTTTATGAGATAATTAGTTTCATTGTTTGATTGGTTAATTATGTATTTGAATACAACTATTTAAATGGGATTGGTATGCATTTTGGGGTTTCTGAAGAAGTTTTGCTAAACAAAAGAATGAAAGCGCTTAAATTAATTTGTTTTTTTATCTATTTTGGCTTTCACCTGAGTCCGGTTTTGTTTTTAAGCTACGTTTTCTTTCTTTCTTTTTTTTTTTTGATAAGCAGAAAACATTACATCTGGTTTTAGCACACTGGATGCAGGAAACTATGCTGCCTTGTTGCAAATATAAATCTCTGCCTTCAGCCCCATCATATTCATTCATGATCTTTATGATTCCATTAAATTTAGCATCAATTATTTTTTGAAATGCCTTTTTATTTACTGACATTATTGTTATTAATACTTACATCATGCAGCACAGAAATAAACTGCATATGCTACCATGCAAAACCTTATTTGTATACATTAAGCAGATTTTGTAATAAACAAAATAATAAAAAACAAAATTTAGAAATAGTTACAACTTACAAATTTATAACGACCTGCAACTTTCCACACACCAATTGTTTTAGTTAAAACTTACAAATTCTTAAAAGCTTTATTTTTATTCCGTTAGCATGCTTCCCACTTCTTTGTCTGCAATTATATAGCTGTGTTGATTCTGGACTATATAGTACTCTTAAAAGTTCCGGCTTGGTATGTTTGCCAACTGAGTTGTAATGTTCCTAAAACCAGTTTTAGCAGTCTAAGAATAACTAATGCATAGTTATACAACCCCTAACTGGTCTTTATGTACACTTTGCATTCTGTTAATTTTATCATGCCAAATATGAAGTATATGTTCTATTTGCTGACATAAATTCACATCAAAATTCCACAAGTTGTGCACTCCAAGAAAAAAAAAATGATCTCTAGTACATTAAAACTGGGTGTAGATTTAGGAGTAATAACTATAATCTTGTTATATCTGGTACGTTTAATTGTGATAGCATAGGTGTGGTTTATGCTGCTCAATATGACTTATGTCCTGCATTCTATATAGGGAGAATGGAACGCAGGTTAAGAGATCACATTTATGAACACTCATATGAGATAAGGAAATAGAAACCTACGCCCACCCTTTTTAAGCATGTAAATAATTATCCTGATTATAAATTTAAGTTTTCTGTCATTGAGCAAGTGGACCAGAATAAAAAGGGCAGTCCCTGGCAGCTCATATTGGAAAGGCAGGAACTGCATTGGCAGTTGAAATGTAATGCTTGTAATTGGCCAAGGATCAACAAACACACTTCAATAACTAGTCTATTGAAACTAAAGGCTTAGGCTTGCTCATTGGTTAATAGACGTTGTCAATCAGCAAATAGGAACATCTCTTTAGTTGCCTTGAATTCTTCAGTATTATTTAAGACTGTATAATGCAATTTTATGTTATTTTATTATTTTCAATACTGGGTTTTTAAACACTGAATACCTATTTACTGCGTTTTAATAATCTGGAAATTTGTATCTACTGGATATATGATATGTGTGTTCATGGACCAGGGAATGATTTTTGATAATCACATGACTAAACTTAATGGATATTTAAACAGTATGCCGATGTACTGTGCATGCATATGGGACTTTTCTTCTCGTTTGCATAGTACATCAGTGCAGTACAGGAAAAGAGAATCTCCATTGTTGCTTTTTTTTAACTGTTTAAAAAAAACAGAGATTTTATGACGGACAGGGCAAAAATACAAGGAAAATCAGGTAGGTTTCTATTTCCTTAGTTTTGCAGAATGTACCTGATTTTTCTCATATTTTGCTCTGTCCCCAGCATATGCAAATAAAAAGCCTGGATTAGTAATGGTATTTCAGCAGCCAGCCTTTTTTCTGTAGTATATGCTCGATTTACAATGGGCATGCTGGTTGACTGCCCAATCAGAGTGATTGTTTTTGAAAAGTAATAAGCCTTTATTGTATAATTAATGTGAGAGGCTAAATCTAGAAAAGTGCATATCCATGGAGTTGCAATAAGTGTAGACCATTGACAGAAAACAGAATCTACTATCCAGCATTTTTTTTCCAAGAATCACTACTCTTGGGGAATATATGTCGCCCAGTGAGGATTCAAGGAACCTAGAAAAACTCTACTCAGCATCAAAAAGGCTCCGCTTTGAAAAGTATCAGCAAGAACTTCATTCCACAAAGTATCAATCAATAGCTAAAAACTTAGCAATAGGTACAGTAAAACTTGGGAACAGCAACATTACCTTGGAGTACCTGGATGTGGTCTGAAGAAGGCCATGATGGGTTGAAGTACTGCTAGTGCCATAACCACACAACCTACGAAAGGATGAGCACCTGCATGCTTAAAGAAATGACAAATGGCAAAAGTCAGATTTCATATGGTCTCTAACAGTGCTCATTAAACACCAAGTATTGTGTACCAAAACTCAAACAAAGTAATATATAATCATGTGAGAGCTACCAGAAATATATAATAAAGTAATAGCAGAAAATGTCAAGCATCAGAATCATATTAAAAACTCATCTGGGTGCCACGGTAGATTCTTCAAGGAGACACGCTCTTTTAAAGTCATTACTAAGGTGCCAGGAGGAGCTTTTAATAAAACTCTATTTGGTGTTTGTTGTTCTTTATTGTATTACAATGCCATGATATGGTTGCTTGATAGTAAATAACAGTAAAAAAAGAATGTTAAATAACATGTGCAATAAAGCAGCATGAAACAGGGTCTTTGTATATTTTTGGCCTGATAAAATTTAATTATAATCGGCCCCTTTATTTACTTAATCATACTAGTCAAATCCATTGAAAATGGTTTTAAGGCACACATTAGCAGGTGCACTGCATGGTACAGTATAGATAATAACATATCTTCTTGTAACCAATTATTTATTTTGTCTTAAACAGGCAGGTGAGCAGGTCCAGGGACCATTTTCATCTAAGAACGGGGCAATCACAGTTGCAGTACAAAATATTACTTGTGCAAGCATGATTACAGTAACTAATGTATATTACAGGGTGTATTTGTAAAAAAAATTTAGTGACTAACTATATAACATAATCAAGCAGGGTACACAACATATACAATGAGCAAGCAGTGGTACATTCAGGCAATATGCACAGCAGGTAGACAGTCCAACTTGAATAACAGATACTTCAATTTGCACAGCAGACAAGTTGCCAGGTTCATAATAAATAAAAAAAAATGACATTAACAATATTATATACGAGTAGAGGCCCATCAGATAAATGCAATGTTGTAGAATAAATTAAGTAATTAGCATTACTTCAAATGAATAATTTAGACACAGGTGGTGCTGTGAAATTAAGCAAGGCAGCAATGTCATTTGCAGTTTGACAGACCGTTCACTCTAAATTTAGACATAGGATGGAAGCAAACTAAATGGTAACAAAAAAGAAACAACAGGGAAGAACAAAATAATAACAATAAAGATAGGCTAGGGAGGTATGTCACAAATTGTCTTCTTTTTGACAGAAGGGCTAGTATGAAACCTGAAGTTATAGTGCCAAAGCAGGAAACGACACATAGACATGACAGGAGGAGAAGCATGGAGAAGGGCAGAAGTGGTGTACAGTAACTCTTACAAGGATCAGGGAGCAGCATTTTGACAGTTTTTATGCCTCTAAAATGAGAAAGCATGGGATTCCACATAGTAGAAACTACCTAGTTAAAGCACATTCTCCTAGAAATCAATGCAGGTATGGTCTATACCAGATCACTACATTATCACCTTGTGAGAGAAATCCAAGTAGTAATTAATAGGTGATTTGTTGTTCATGATCCTTTTCAACAGTTTTATTGTACTAGACTGGCATGAATACTTTACTGTGGTACTAATGAACTCAGATATCAATATAAGCTTATGATTTATTTACTTAGCAACCTGAAGTTGATAAATTGTTAAAATTTTGTCATGACAAATTCCATTTCTGAGTGTGCATAAAAATTTATGGTCACTCAACTATTGTTGCAAGGCATATGTTTAGAACATACAGAAGCTAGCATAGTTCAGAACAAGGGCAATATTGACTCCAAAGATGAAGGTCAAGCCAAACAAACAGAATAGAGTTCTTTGACTGGATGACCAGTATATTGGATCAGAATGGGGCTGTGTACGTGACCTTCTTCAGCAAGCCTTTTGATAG
>NC_056744.1:792174466-792224466 GCF_019279795.1 Protopterus annectens
CAGGAGAGGTATCTTAGTTCTGCTGAAGCAGCAGGTTCAAAAGGTGGTAAAGTTAGTTTTTCCAAAACATAATTCAGGTCCCAGGTTGGAGTGGGAGGCCTTCTGGGAGGTCTGATATTAGAAGCCCCACTAAGGAATTGTTTAATCAAAGGATGGGAAAACAGGGGCTGTTCTGTATCAAAATGAGCTGAAATGGCTGAGGTGTGGATTTTAATAGAGGAGAAGGAGAGGCCACTATTAAGTAGCTCTGCTAGGCTGTCCAGGATAAGAAGGATGGAAGGTTGCGAGGTATTGCCCCCTCTAGACTGGCTCCAGGAGCAGAATCATTTCCATTTTCCTGCATAATATTTTCTGGTGCTGGGTCTTCTGGCCTCTGTGATAATGTGTAGGACCTGTTTGCTTAACAGGGGCCCCTTATTTACCTTTAGAGTATTAGCCATGCTGATAGTTTGAGAGTCTGTATGTCTGGGTGCAGCATCCCCCCTCCGAGTTAAGCGGTCTGAGATCAGGAGAAGCTGCTTTGGAGGCTCTACGGTCAGGCTGCGCAGTAAGGGGTACCAATGTTGTCTGGGCCAATCTGGAGCAATGAGGATGGCCTTTGGTCTCTCCTCCCTTTCTTTGTTCAGTACCTTGGGGATGAGAGGCAGAGGAGGGAATGCATACACAAAGAGGATGTTCCAGAGGAAGGTCAAGGCATCCACCTTCCATGCTAGGTGGTGATACTCCTGGTACAGAATATTTTCAGCTGATGGTTGGGATGCGAAGCCAAAGAGATCCAGCTATGGAGTCCCCCCTACCTGAGTGATTTGTAAAAAGGCTTCTCTGTGGAGCTGCCATTCATGGGGGTCCAGTATGTTTCTGCTTAAGTGGTCTGCCAGGATGTTGTTGATCCTTAGTAGGTACTGTGCTATTAGGTGTAGTCCCATGGAAGAGGCTGCCAGCCAGAGGTTCATGGCTAGCCTGCACAGAGGGAGGGTAAGATTGGGTCCCTCCCTATTTGTTGATGTACCACATTACTGTGGTGTTGTCTGTTTTGATAAGGAGAACCCCTGGCTTGAGATGGGATTTGAAGGATGTCAGAGCCTTTTGTACTGCCATCATTTCCTTCTGGTTGATGTGTAAGGGAAGGTGCTGAGCATCCCAAAGACCTTGGGTGCACCTGTCTTCTAGATGAGCACCCCCAAGCTATGTCTGCGGCATCTGTGGTAATGGTCTGCCCAGTTGGGTGGAGGGTGAAGGGAACACCCTTGTTCTGGGAACAGGCCCCTGCCCACCAGAGAAACTCAGCCCTCATGCAGGGGATCAAAGGTAGAGAGGTCTCTAGAGGCTGAGAGTGCTGACACCAAAGGTTCTTTAGGTACCACTGAATTTTTCTCATGTAAAGCCTGGCCAAAGGAATTAGAAGGATGCAAGATGCCATGTACCTAAAGGTTTGCAGGAACTTCCTCGCAGTGAGGTGACTTCTGGAAGCCAGCTGGGTAAAATAGAGAGGCAGGAAGCTCTGTTTTTCTGAGGATAGGAAGGCCATTTGGGATGCTGTGTCTAGCATTGCCCCCAAGAAAATGATCTTCCTGGAGGGTGTTTGCCTCTCCCCTTGCTTTCCTCTTGTTGATGGTGTACCCTAAGGAGGTTAGGTGGGTTTTGACAAAGAGGAGGTCCTTGAGGAGCTTTTCTTTGAAATTTGCCTAAATGAGGCAGTCATCCAGATAAGGGTAAATTTGTATATTTTTCTGTCTGCAAAAGGCTATGACCGGGGCTAAGCGTTTGGTGAATACCCTGGGAGCAGTAGATAAGCCAAAAGGTAGTGCAGAGAACTGGAAGTGTTGTGAGCCTGCTCTGAAGTGAAGGAATTTCCTGCAGGATTCATTTATGGGGATGTGGAGGTAGGCATCTTTTAGATCTAGGGTAACTAACCAGGCATTTTTTCATCATAGGTAGCAGCTGCTGCAAAGTTAGCATTTTGAATTTGCGGACCACCAGGAAGGTGTTCAGAATGGATAGATCCAGGATAGGGTGCCAAGTTCTCTCTTTTCTGGGAACAAGGAATAATCTGGAATAAAAGCCTTTAACTGTTTGGTCTGAGGGGACAGGTTCTACTGCCCCTTGGGATATCAGAGTTTGGACTTGTTTTAATGCCTCTGGCCACTGATTTGGAGGTAAGTTTGGGTACCCTCTTGGAACTGGGAGTTCGTTGAAGGAGAATTTGTATCCCTGAGAAATGATCTTTAAAACCCACTGGTCCTTTGTTACACAAAGCCAATTCTCTTTGCAGAGGGAGAGCCTTCCTCCTAGTTTTTGGTGAGTGAAAAGAGGGTACAGGGGGAAGAGGGAGTCATTGAGAGTTTTTGCCATAGAGGGATGGCTTAGAACTCCCTGCCTTTGGAGTGGAAGTTGTCCACTCTTTGGTTCTCTGCTGTCCCTGGGAAAGGAGTCTGTGTGGTCTGTCCCTGTGGGGCTTACCTTGCCCATGTCTGCTAGGTGCAGGAAAGGACCAGTGTTTTGAGGAAAAATTCCTGCTGAGCCTAGGAGGTTGTACCTAAAGGAAATATTTTACTGCTTGCATCGATTTTGCTTTTTCTTCCATCTTTTTAAGCACCACTTCTACTTTGACTCCAAACAAGTGGTCCTTATCCAAGGGTGCATCAAGTAATTTAGATTTGACATGATCAGGGAGAGATTGTTCCTTCAACCATGCATGTCTCCTAATGACAGATCCTGACACTGCTGCCCTGCTTGAGGCTTCTAGGGCATCATATCCACAGTATCAAGAGAATTTTGCCACTTGACAAGAAGACTGCAGTAAATCTGCTAACTCTTTTGAATTGGCACAGTCAGGAAAGGCTGAAATCTTTTGTTTTAACAGTTCCAAAGTGTGTTGATGATATTTTAACACATGGAACTGGCAGTTGAGTGCTCTGATAGCTAAGGATGCAGAGCTGTATACTTTTTTACCCCATCTGTCCAGAACTCTAGAGTCCTTGTCAGAGGGAGTAGGATTCTTTGCAGAACTAGCCTTAACTCCTTTTGGTCCCTGTGTAATGACCTCCGGGTCTGCAGCAGGAGTTGTGCAGGTATTTCTGAGAATCCTGTACTCTGTAATATTGGTCAGGTTTTCTGGGAGCATGTGGGAGGGCGTCAGGAGTTAAGCTGGATTCCTGGAAGACATCATCAACCACTTCTAAGATAGGGGGGATGGCCAAGGGTCTGTGCTGGGGCAGGTCTAGAAACTCTCTTAGTCTTTTCTTAGACTGAGGGAAGTCCTAGGATTCCCAGTGGAAATGTTCCCTGAGGGTGTGAAGGGTTTCCCCAAAAGAAAGATCTTCTGGTGGGGAGGCAGAAGGGATGGATTCCTCTGCATCTGAATCCTCATAAGCAGTAAGAGGTTGTTGCTCCTCTTCCAAAACTGAATAATCAGACTCCTCAGAATCCTGTTCTGTCAGCATTTCAGGGGAAGAGTCCTTTTTCCTTTTAGAAGATGCGGCCTGTCTACCCCTGATAGGGGTGATAAGATCCTCTGCCATTTTAAGCATTTGAGCTTGGGGTGGTGGAGCAGGGGTAAAATGGTGGCTAGAGGTAGTTTTCCTAGGAGTGGCCTTGCTTCTCGGCCTAAGAGTATCCATCGGTCTTAGAGAAATGGTAGTCAGAGGAGAAGATGTCATTTTTTGTCTAGATTTGGTAGTGCGAAAAACCTCCTCGGAAGCCAGTGACTGCATCGAGGGCTCCAGACCCAACCAAGGCAGGGACAACCAAAGGCTCAGAACACATTGAAGCTTTCTGCGGCATACCGGACTCCGAAAGAGTCTCAGTAGAGGCCTGCAAAGGTACTGAGTGGGACATCAGGGGCTGCAAATGCGCCTCACTAAACTCTGGAGAACCGACCACCTGATTAGTGGTAGAGTTGTCAGAAAGCTTAGCCTTGTGTGGTGTGCCTCCATCTCTATCCTTATGCTTTTTCAGAATGTCTATGGATTGTTGGCTGACAGATGCCATTTTGGAATGCAAAAAGAGCTCCATGACAAATGGTTCTCACGTTCTCCGAAAGAGTCTCAGTAGAGGCCTGCAAAGGTACTAAATGGGGCATCAGGGGCTGCAAAAGCACCTCACTGAACTCTGGAGAACCGACCACCTGATTAGTGGTAGAGTTGTCAGAAAGCTTAGCCTTGTGTGGTGTGCCTCCATCTCTATCCTTATGCTTTTTCAGAATGTCTATGGATTGTTGGCTGACAGATGCCATTTTGGAATGCAAAAAGAGCTCCATGACAAATGGTTCTCACGTTAAAGAGGGCACAGAACCAGCAACGGGGGACGTCATAGTCTGGGCCTAAACAAGTGACATAGTATGAATGGAAGTCTCGGTGTGGTATTTGCTTTCCACAGGCGAGATAATTGTTAACGTTTTCGGACATCGGTTAATGCAAGAAAAAAGAATCCCCAATGGGGTACTTGGCTTTAGACGCTTTCAGCTGTAATTCAAACTCTGGTAGGGACCGACTGGCACACTTATGAACTGCTTCTGCTATGGGCTCAACGACAAGAAAGACTGATGTAATGGCATCGGCTGCTTTCCTTTATAGCACTGATGACCTGACGTCAGCTAGCAAGTGACAGCAGCAGACACAGAAAAACATTGACTCTGGTATTCGCGCCGGCAGAGGGCTACCACAGCAGGGATAACCCACAGGTGATGACTGCAACAGTGTAACACAAAGAACATCTACCACAGCAGGGCTAGCCACCTGGTGGTGTAAACCTTAGCTCTAGATGACTGTGTTGAAGTGACACCCTGACCCCATGTACAAAAACAAGAAAAAGAGATTGTGGATGGAAGGTCTTTATCTGCTCTTAAATTCTGTATTTGTGTCCCAGCATAATGACTGATCTTTCAAGGCATTCCTTTAGAATGGCATTGCAAGTAAGAATATCCTGACTATAGGACTCGATGTAACCAGAAGGTTTTTCTCGGTTCACCACTGATGGCCCATTACTGCATGTTATTAACAATAAACAGTTCTAGGAGCTCATGAGTGTTATCCCCATCCAGTGACCAAATACATTCATTCCCTCATTCTCCGTTTACTTGTTTGTCCAGTTCAATGTTATAAAGGATCCACAGCCTACCACAACTTATCCTGGTACTCAGTGCATGCAAGATAGAGAGGATAATCCTAGAATGGCGCCAGTCCGTCACAGGATGCGAACGTGCAGACACACACACACACACACACACACACACACACACACACACACACACACACACACACACACACACAAACACACACACACACAAACACACAAACACACACAGAGCATGCTCAACTGCTGGAAATTTGGAGGATCATCATCAGTATTTGTATGGTTTGTCTTTGGGATGTTGGAGGAAACTACAGCATCAGGCCAAACCCATGCAGATGTAGGCAGAACATACACAGACTCCAAATAGAAGTCACCTCAGCTGAGAAAAGAATTGGTCAACCAAGTATTGTGAGGCAGCAACACTAACTGCTGTGCGAGTGTGTTGCTAGAAGCCCATTCCAGAAGGTATAATATTCCCAGGAGGAAGTGCAGTGATAACTACTATTAATAATAGTGCAATGTTCCTCCTTCAGCCATTTGTATCACTTGCTGCTTCCACACTCCAGCAAACCCACATACTCAAGCATACTGCTTCTTAAAGTAGGAAAACTTTCCTTCTTATTGCTAGGCACAACTCACAAGCTTCTTGTTCGGGAGGTTATACCCCACCACCTGCCATACTTAATATATAAATGAACTGAAGAATATCTGCATCTTGGAGGTAGAAATACATTTATATTTTGTGAAGGACTCTGAAGGAAAGTTTTGACAGAGCCACACCTTCTACAGGGTTTATTCCTTCTCCTGTATTTTCTGGACTGAGAAAAAAGGCAGAAAGATGGATAAACTGATTCAAGGCGGCTCACTTAAAACATAAAGAAGGGTTAGTTCTGATGCTAACTCTGTCTTTTAGAAAGACTGTGAAAGTAGAACAAGCAAAACCTGTAACTCTGACACTTTGGTAGATGTTAGAACTACTAATAAAACTATCTTTGAAGTCAAAAATTTTAGAGATACAAAAGAAAACAGTTCAAAAGGGCACAAGGTTAACTTTTCAAGAGCATAATTCAGGTTCCAAGGAGAAGGGATAGATTTACTATGAAGCCTGACATGGAGGATACCTTTAAGAAACTGCTTGGCCTCATAACTTGAAGAAGAGTGCGATCAATAGGCAGGCAAGCTGAAATGGCTGACAAATGCACCTTAACAGATGTGTATATAAAGCCTGAGTTCAGCAGCTTACACAAATATTTGAGTATAATATGGACTCTAAGTGATATTGTTCTCTTTGTGGTACCATATAGAAAATCTTTTCCATTTAGAAACATAAATTGTCTTTGTTGCAGGTTTTCTTGTCTCCTTTACTACCTAGACAGTGTAATCAGAATAAAGGTTCCTGAAACGAATTAGAAGCCTATTATATAATCATGACAGAGCCCTTTTATTATGTGAGCAAGTCCATTCTCTGAGGTAACTTGCGGTAATTACCTCTGGCAAGGTGAAAAAGAAGGGAGAACTAATACTGTCTAGGCCAAAAGGAAGTCATCAACATCTTCAGAAGGACCTTTTTGATGGGCAGAAAGGGAGGGAAGGTAAACAAGAATTTCCCTTTCTATGGAAAAGAGAAGTTATTCATTTCCAAGCTTCTTTGAAATGAGCTCTGGCGTGAAACAGTCTGAGCTATTTTTTAGAGTGGAGACAAAAATATCTGTTTGAGCAGTTCCCTACTGAGGGACTATTTTAAGGAACATATTTTCAGCATCTATTGGTTCTGTTCATATGACAAACATATAGCTCAAGCTATTTAAAAAATCTATATTAAACTCAGCACACTCTACAGAGCGAAACCCTATCTTTCAGACCACGCTAGACTGGCTATTGGCTACTCACTCCTCTAGTCTTCTCAAATATTCACAAATCTCTGTAAAACTGAACTAAACAAACTCGAATGATGCTATTACAAAACAGCCAAATTTCCAACAAACCTACCCCAAAAAACATATCATTGTTCTGCCCTCAAATATTTAGAATGGTTAGAACTCCAAATGTACTCACACTAAACCAATTGTTAGTTGCCCACACAGTGATGTATAAACCTGAACACTGCCCAGCCCTAATTAACCTTGTTTAACCCTACAGAAACCTTAACGTTCTCAGATCAGCAGACAAAATCCTACTTAAAGTAAATAAATCACATAACTCTTATGAGGACTCCTTATACTGCCACAGGATTGCTAAAGTCTGAAACTCACTCCCTCAACAAATACTATCTATTGATCATACAAGATACTTTAAGCAGGAACTAAAACAATATTTCATATCACGCTAGCTATGCCCATGCTCTGCTCCAGACTAACCTCCCCCCACCCCCATTTCTCTATTACTCTGCCACAGCTGACTAAATCTTGTGATGTAGGTCCCTCTTCACACACACACACACACACACACACACACACACACACACACACACACACACACACACACACACACACACGCACGCACACACACACACACTAAAAAAATTGTACAATGTTAAATGTTTATATCATTATCTATACTTGCACTGACTTGTAATTATATTGTATGCAATTCACTATGTCTTTTAGACTATGTTTATGCTATTGTATTAACATGTTCTTTGGAGCTTTTCTCCACGGGTCTCCACTGAAAAAGGACTTCTTGTCCAGTGGACATTACCCGGTAAACAAATGAAAATGTTGTGTCTTTCAGCTTTTCCCAGTTAGGGGTCGCCACAGCGGAACTCCGGTCCGCTAATGATTGGTAGTTGATTTTTACGTGCCGAGTTACCAGCCCTGATGCACAACCTTCAACGAAGGTACGCCCATTCACGCATGTCTCCACGCAGAAGACACTCTAGCTGAGAATCGAACCGGACAGCGTCTTACTGTGAGGCGACAACTCTACCGCAGCACCACTACCGCAGGTCGGTAAACAAATTAAAATAAATAAATGTTCAAGTAGCCTGCCACAGAATTTTGCTTTGAGAGGATGTGTACAGCCTGAAGAAAGAGGACATGTTAACTTGCAAGGGCCCACAGTACCATAGCAAGTCTGCAAGGGGGATAAGAAATTCTTTCCCGTTTGTTGATATACCACATGACCATAGTATTGTCAGTAAGAATTTGAAGTGGTCTTGGCTTCCAGAGATAATGAAGACTCTGAAGAGTGAAGATCAAAGCTTTCATCTTTTTGATGTTTATATGTTTGTTCGTGTCTTGTTTGGACCAGACTTACTGGACTTTGATGCCTTTAGAACAGGCCACCCCATGTAAAATCTGAAGCATCTATTGACGCTTTTGTTTGGGGGGATGTGACAAGAACCCCTTCATTAACTGTCCCTTAACTGAGCCTTTAAATGGTGCTTTCTTTCTTCATGAAATGTGAAAGAGGGATTGAAAAAGATAGAGGAGCCCAAACTGATTTGAGATATCACTGAGTCTTCATCATATGAATCTGGTATGTGGAGTCACTGGAATTGTGAAGACCGTGAACCTCAAAGCTCTCAAAATCTTTTTTGCTGAGGTTATTTGAAGGTTAATCAGGGATAGGAAGCAGGTCATCAGAAATTGAACTTTTTCCGGGAGGAAGGAATGCCATCACACTGGAGATATTCAGTTTACATCCTAGAAACACCAGAAAACGAGTGGGTTTCAGGGTAGATTTTTTAGTGTTCAGAGTAAATCCTAGCTGAAGAAAGAGATTAACTGTGAAGTGTAAATCCTGACAATTTTTTAAACTGAAATGCCCTGAATTCAGCAATCATCTAAGTGTGGATAGATATGGATACCTTACAGACTGCAGAAATGTAGGGCAGGAATTAAGCATTATGTAAAAACATTAGAGCTGTAGATAAACCAATAGGCAAAGCTGTAATTTGAAAATGATATCCCAATGCACAACATTTTAAAAATTATTTGGAGTTTTGAGTGAACAGGGATATGCAGGTAAGTATTTTACAGGTTCAATGTAACTAAGAATAATTGTGTGAAGATGAGAGGAAAAAAGTTTTGGGGGTTTAACATCCTAAATTTTGGAACTTTTGTTCCACCAAAGGAGGTGTTTAAAATGTCTAGAACTGGTCTCCATGTTCTCTCTTTTCTCTGGACTAGAAAAAGTCTGGAGTAAAACCTTTTTTATTTGATAAGGAGGAACAGGTTCTATTACTCCCTGAAGAAATACATTAAAAATAATTGGAAAGATAAGATAAAGTTGATCTGGTGGTTCTTGAGGAATATCCAATGGCACTGGAGAATTCCATTAAAGTCTGTATCCATTTTTATTATGTGCAAAACCCAAACATCTGTGGTTATTGTTTTCTAAAGGGAATGGAAAAGAGAAAATCTCACTGCAAAGTCAGGAAGGTGTTGGACAATAAGGGCGGGGGGAGTGCAAGATAGTCAGCTTTTAGCATTTTTGTCAGCAAATGATCCCTTGCATCCTTTGAATTAAAACCTATTTTCTTTTTCGAGATTTTCTTTCCTTTTTTTTGTTTGAAAGTTTTTTGTGGTTTGTGAAACAAATAGTCCATATTTGAAGGGGTAGTTTCTCTGAAACTTAGGGATGGCGAAAGATATGGCTATTTAAAGCCTTGATTATTTCACCCCTTTACTCAAGTTTCTGGAAAATCTCAGCAGAAGAGGTGGAAACAGTTTATCTTTGTCTACAGGTGCATTAAGTAGTTGGGCTTTGACATCATCAGGAAGGGACTGCAGTCTGAACCAGGCCTACCTTCTGTTAACCAAACTGTTAGCAGATGCCCTACAGGAAGCATCAGCAGTGTCATTCCTTCATTTAATGGAATGCCTTGCTACTTGGGAGGCTGAGTTAAGCATGTCCTGTGAGGAAAACTTAGTGTCTGAGTCAGGAATGATAGAAAACATTTTAGCTGTTTTATCACAGCTATAACACATGTATCTCATCAGATGAGTCTAATAGTTGATGTTAGGAATGACAAGGTGGCAGATGGACACTCTTTTTTACTATAGCTACCCATGACCCTACTATCACTGCCACTGGGTAAGGTATTAGTGGAAGGAAGCAATTTGAAGATCATGTCTGATTCCACAGAAACAATTGCAGGGCCTGAAACAGGGTTTTTATATAACTACATATGAGTATTTGGTAACATATAAAATCTGTCTGGCTTCTTAAGAGCAGGTAGCTGGGATTCAAGGAGCCAGTGAAGCAGACAAAATAGTGTTTTCTAGAGCCTTTAGAGCAGATAGAAGAGCAGATGGTTTTGGTACTTCCATATGCATAAGTTTTTGGGGGGCGGTGGGGAATGGCATACTTGCTTAGCTTTCCAGGTAAAGTGTTCTCTCATTTTGTAAATGGCACAAAAGTGAGTTCTTCGTGAAAGAAATTGGAAGACATAGTGTCTTCTGCTTCAGACTCATAACCCACATGAAGGTGAAGTTGGGATGAATAATCCAAACCCTCTGAAATGACAAAAGTTATCCTTCATAGGATGACCACCCCCTTCCTTTTATGAGGTGTATAAACAGAAGAAAAACTGTGGTGGTTACAAAGCTGTGAGAGTTTTAAGAAGCTCTTGAAAAAAAACTGAACTACTCATATTAAAGATCCCTAGGGAAAGGACTAGATGGGGAAGAGATATGCTTGGTCTTTTGTCTCCTTTTCCTAGTAGTCTCCAAGGAAATATTACGAAGATGTACAGACCCAGACTTACCTCCATTAGGCTCCCTGGGATGTCTTTTCAGACAAGACTTTGAGGGATTACCCAGTTGTCTCAGATAAGATCAGCCTTTGCTCTCCCTTCATAGCTGAGTTGACCGTCTGGTTAATTGACTGGACATATGGAAACCTGCAGTATATCAGCATCCCATGGGATCCTGACAGCATGACAGATACAACAGTCAGACAGTCTGAGGGTTAATCAAGTGCCTCAGTAGCGACATCAAACTCTGACCAACTAAAATAAGTAGACTTCTCAGGTAACTTGGTCTCTTCTTTTATCTTTAGTTTTCTTTTTAGACTGACTGGAAAAGTTCAAGGATGATGATTCAGAAGACACCCTGGCATGAGTCAATGCTTGAAGATGTTTATTTTTGAAGTAACATTTCAAAGAGCTGAGATTACTATGAACAGTCTTAGGTACAAATGATTGACAGATGGAATACTCTTTGTAATTATGATCAAGGCCTAAGCAAAAAAAGTCAGTTATACTTATATTGGATTTGTCAACTGCAGTCACACTTCCCCTTCTAAGTTGAATTGAAAAGTACAATTTATACATAAAAATAAAAGGAAAAGAGGAAGGGTACATAAGGGAGTACTTAACTGCCCGCAAGCTACTGTATCTGAAACAGATCGTCCATATGACTGACATATCATGATGCAGGCACTTCATTCACAGATTGCAAAAAAGTTCTAGGGATTTTCGTCCACATATGTTCCTTAGGTACCAGCATGAAGTCTCATGTATAGACCGTAAGTCAGACATATGATACAAGAAGAAGTTGCCTAAGCTTTTGTAGACTGGCAAGATGTATGGTATCCTTGGCAGGAATACATTAACAGTCATCTATTGAAGAACATTTATATAATCTGCCTATTACATCAGTGTCCACTCTTTGATCAGTTTAGCCACTAATATTCACCCTTAGTTGTACAGTGCATCCTGTAGTTACCTGCTGTATTATTATTGTAACCGTACCCCCCCCCCCACATTCTAAACTTTCCACACACTGGTTGACTAAGTGCAAATAACAGTTCAAGGCATTCACCCTGTGTAAGAAATCATCTCTTCTGGCTGACTTGGAAGACAAATTAACCTGTTTCTTCTTTCACCAGCCTAGTAGCACTGGGTACTCTTAGGCTGGCTAATGCTCATAGACAATGATTTATTACTTGATAAACTTGACATGATCTCTCACAAGTAACATCACAGCATGGAAGCAACCCTCTTACTTAAAAAAAAAGATTTTCTGTGAACACCACATTGCAAAAGCAGTGCTTCTTCATGAACTCACTAAACCAACAAAATTCACATCTTAAGCCAATGAGAAATAGGAAAGCTAAGTCTTAGGATAAAAGTACTATCAGCATATTGCCACCATCCTGTATGTAAATGAGTCAACAATCTGTAGACTGGAAACCTTACACTGTCACTACTTTGGGGAATACAACAGAAATGTTCCAGTAATTGGATACTCTATTGTCAAGCGCACAGACTCCTTATTCAAGAGTCTAGGCAGGTATAGGGTGACAGTCCATTGTCTCTCCAGCACCAGCATCTATGACATCATGAGAGCTCTTTAGTCACATCAGGCAAATATGAATATGACTTAGAGGTAGTCTGTGTGAATGAGTTGTGGGGCTCTGCCCTGGGGTACATGAAGCAACAAATGTTGACTGTCGTAATGCATGAGAAGAAAACACTACCTTCACCCAGAACAATGCCTAAATACAAACATAAGATAAGTCACTTTAAAAATTGGCTATCAAGTTGGTGTCATTTGGGGGGGGGGGTCAGTACGTGCTAGCCTATAAAGAGATGGAAGACAGGCCAACTTGTTTCATAAGAGAAGACTCCCATCAGTCATTCCATGGCTTCTGTTTACAGACCAAAGCCCCATAGTGCTTTTTCAAGGTCAAGATCTAATAGTCGATATCTCAACATACCAGACATAACTACAGCAATTCTCAGTATATCAGTGGTATTTTTTTATTTATTTATTTTTATTAACTGGAAAATTCTTACTGGGTACTACCCATTTCAGTGCAGGCCAGGGGAGACAAGCTCCACAAACGTATGTACAATAAATACTTTGAAAACACATATAATAAACAGTGTATTTTTGATAAAGAAAAATATAAAATAAAATAACAGCAGTTTACAACATTGTAGAAGTCCTATCTGATGACACATTGGTGATTTTTTTTTTTTACTTTTGTTACTTTACTCAAGGCCAGGAGTCTTAATAATAAATTGCCTGACCTTGAGACTCTCCTACAACTTGAACACACCCATGTCTATTTTGTAAATGAGGTTTGGTTTCACTGTAAAGATAACTCTCCCTCCTTAGTTGGGTTTGATGATTAGCAAAGATTCAGACCTGTGGGTAATTGTAGATGCATTTCGATGCCTGTCAGAGATCCCATCTCCTCTATGCAGATTCCCTAAAACCCATAAACTGAAATTACTGAATTCCAGCTTACCCTTAATAAGACAATGTTTCAATTTACAGCCTGCTATAAGACACTATCAGTGCCCTCACAATACCTTGACAGATTTTTAAAGGTACTTGCTGAACTACCCTTAACAAAAAATACCTTTATTATGGGAGATTTAAGTTGTCCTTTGATTAAATGATGTACCAAGATTCTTGGACCTAATAAATGACAATGTTATCCAGCCCACCAAAGAAACATTGTGGATCTAGCCTTTTCTAATGTAGCCCCCATGCCCGTAATATCTCCTTCTCTGGACAAGTCAGACCACAAATTGGTAACCTCCTCCTTTAAAGTTGCAAACTCTACCACTGTAAACAATTCTGACTTTAAGGACATTTAAACATACAAACCCACTCAAAATCTACCACGAGCTATCAAAATGTAATTGCCATTTCACCAGACCCCATCCAGCTTCAGATGACACATACAACTGAGTTCTATTCCTTCTTGCATAAGTGTATAAACAGTCCCAACTAGAATTGAATATCAAACAAAATTAAAAATAAAGCACCTTGGTGATCAACCAGTATAAACAATCTCTTTACAAAATAAACAATTTCTAAAGTACAATAGCAAATCAAAAGCCATCCACATTAAGGACTCTAACAGAAAGGTCAGCAAGGAACTAAAAATGACCATGAGGAAGGTCAAAGCTAAGCATGCATTAAAACTAGTATCATAATCCATATGAATCCTTTTTTAATTACATTAGAAAATTAAGTACACCCAGCAATGCTGAACTAAATGACATTACCCATGCTGACCATAACATATAGCTAACTTAACTAGCAGACATAGTGCTAACTTTACCTCAGAAACAGTCACTGAAATTGTGCAAATCACTAAGTCCCATACACCTACTAGATCATGATGGGAGCTGGTCCTGACTGTACTATCAAAGGCCGAAAACACTCCTTCCATTGTCCTAGCAAATTTAGCTGGCTGCCTAGCAAGTAGTGCCAAAAATACCCTCTCTGAACCCCTTCTGCACTTGTGTAACCTAAGCCTAGCCACAAGGTATGCCCTTGAGGTATAGAAAATAGCTGTTGTAATTCCCCTTGACAAAAGTGGCCCCACCACAGGAACTACACACCCATCAGCCTAATATGACTAATGTTCAAGGCCTTAGACTGCATTGTACCTCATATAACTGAATTTTGCAAAGGTAGAACATGTCAAGTTAATTTGATAAATGTCCTCAAAAAGGTGAAGGAGGAAGACGATAAGGTAATTCAATCCAGACAGTATATTTGGATCTAATAAAGGCCTTTGACACTTTACTCCCGTAATGGCATTGTAAATATACAAAACAACATCACAGTAGACCCTTATGTGAGTAGATGGACTGCAAACTGGGTGAAAAATATAGCACACATAATTAAGGTGACAGGTGGCACTTTAGAAAGTAAGAAACTAACTACAGGAGTACCCCAGGGCTCAGTGCTGTGACCCATCTTTTCTGCAATATACTCTTCTGACCTCCATACCATAAACCCAGTTTTATGGCTAACCAGATATGTGAATAACTGTAATCTGAGAGTTATCATTCACCCCCCCCCCCAAAAAAAGTAAAATTTTCTACAGCAGAAAGTACAGTTTTGTACCTACCATAAATGTAGATGTTCGAGTGTTCACACTGCTGAAGTCATCACACTTGGGTTATCTGCCATCAGGCGGTCCCGCAGTTGGCCTGAGTTCCAAAGTCTTGGTCTGGCGTCGGTTGCGGTCGCTTCTTCCCTGACGTCAGTGTGACAGGGGTATAAAAGAGGCAGCCAACACCATTATCTTCAGTTTTTCTTGCCTCAGATGTCAGGTGCCCCCAAATAGGAAGGCAATACATAATCCTAAGTAAAATACATAAGTAGAAAACAATAGCTACAGCTGTAAGCAAATACACCATATAGAAATGCATCATATAGATTGTATAAAAAAGGGAGGTATAAATAAAACCCAGGTAAGAAGAGGGGATGGTGGGAGGGTAACCTGGACTGCAGCAGTGTGAACATTCGAACATCTACATTTATGGTAGGTACAAAACTGTACAATGTTCATTGTGTTACACTGCTGCAGTCATCACACTTGGGTTGAATCCCAAAGCTAAGGCTGGGCGGTTGGTACTAAACAGGGTTTGGAAAAGCTAGTAGGCCCTGCAGAACTGCAGTGGCAAAGCCAGCTCTGGTTTTTGAGTATAGAGGTAAGTGGTAGTGCTTGGTGAAGGTGTGAACCGAACTCCAAGTTGCAGCCTCCAAAATATCCTTGGTTGGTACCCCTCTGAGGAAGGCTGTTGATGTTGCTCTAGCCCTGGTGGAATGGGGCCTAATGTTACCAGGTACAGGTTTCCCATGGTGTGTGTAGCAGAAACGGATACAATGCACTATCCATTTTGAAATGGTCTGTTTTGAGACAGCCTTTCCTTGTGATCCTGCAGCATAGGATACAAAGAGTTGGTCAGATTTTCTGAAAGCCTTAGTTTTATCCAAGTAGAAACGTAATTGCCTGTGAATGTCCAAAGAGTGTAGAAGCCTTTCCCCTTTATTCTGGGGGTTTGGATAAAAGGTGTGTAAATGAATGGTTTGGTTTAGAGCCACACTGGATGCCACCTTTGGCATAAAGGAAGGGTTAGTTTGTAAAGCGACTCTGTCTTGATGAAAAATGATGAAAAGCTCCACTGCCATAGGGGCCTGTAGCTCTGAGACCCTTTGTGCTGAGGTTATTGCTAGTAGGAGGGCAGTTTTCCATGATAAAAATTATAAATCGGCTGAAAAAGCTGGTTCGAAGGGCGGTAGTGTAGGTTTTTCCAAAACAAAATTGAGGTCCCAAGTTGGTGTTGGTTCTCTCCGGGGCGGTCTTATGTTCTTAGCCCCTCTGAGGTACCGTCTTAGTAATGGATGTGAAAATATAGGAGGATCCGTGTTGTAATGAGATGAAATAGCTGAAGCATGGATCTTAATAGATGAAAAGGAAAGGCCTTTGTGCAACATCTCAGTTAAATATTGCAGAATCTGAGGAATATTTGGGACTAGAGGATTTTGGCCTTTAGCCTGGTTCCAGGCGCAGAATCTCTTCCATTTGTCTGAGTAGGTTTTCCTGGTGCTGGGTCTCCTGGCCTCCAGAATGACATTCATAACAGCTTTAGGGAGAAGTGCTGACTATTTGTTTAGGTAATCTGCCATGCAGCCAGATTTAAAGTCTTGAGCTGGCTGTGTAGAATCTGATTGTTTTGCTGAGTCAGCAGGTAAGGAATTTGAGTTAAAATCCATGGAGGGTTTTGAGCCATGTTCCTTAATATTGGATACCAGTGTTGGCGTGGCCAGTCTGGAGCAATGAGTATCATTTGTGGCCTCTCTAATCTGGCTTTCAGGAGCACCTTTGTCAGAAGAGGCAGTGGAGGAAAGGCATACACTGTTAATGTTTTCCAACTGAATGAGAGGGCGTCCACTTTCCAAGCTAGTGTGTGGTATGTCCTTGTGCAAAATTTCCGTAGTTGGTAGTTTTGGGGGAAGGCAAACAGATCTATGTCTGGGCTCCCCCATTTTTGAGTTATCATTGTGAATACTTGTGGATCTAGTTTCCACTCATGAGGATCCATGATATTTCTGCTTAGTTCGTCTGCCAATGTATTTTTCTTTCCTGGCAGGAATTGTGCTTATAGTTGAACTTGGTAGGTCAGTGCTGTGTTCCACAAGGTCATTGCTTGCCTGCATAGGGGGTAGGAATGTGTGCCCCCTTGTTTGTTTATGTACCACATCACTGTGGTGTTGTCCATCTGTATTAGAAGTTGTCCTGGATGTAGTGGGTCCTTGAAAGCTGTTAGGGCATTTTGTACAGCTAGCATCTCTTTTTGATTGATGTGGAGATGCTTTTGATCTGCAGACCATTTGCCTTGAATACACTGTCCTGCCATGTGTGCCCCCCAGGCGTAATCCGATGCATCTGTTGTTACTGATTGCCTGGCTGTGGGTAAGGTGAAAGGCTGACCCTTGTTGAGGTGACATGCCTGAGCCCACCATAGAAATTCCTGTTGAAGGCAGGGAATGAGTGGTATTATTGTTTCCAAGCTGTGGCTGTGTTGAGTCTATACGCTTTTCAGGTACCATTGTAATTTCCTCATATGCAGTTTGGCATATGGAATTAGTAGTATGCAAGATGCCATGAATCCCAAGGCCTGCAGAATTTTTCTTGCAGGGAGTTGGGTCTTTGTTGCCATCATTTTGAATTATTGAGTCAGTTGTCCTTGCTTGTCTGACATGAGATAAGCCATCTGGGCCGTTGTATTTAAGCTGGCACCCAGGAATATTATGTCTTGTGAGGACACTAGTTTTGACTTCTTTTCGTTTACTGTGTACCCTAGGCAACTTAGTAGGTTTTTTACAAACGTCAGATGTTTTAAAAGAATGTCCTTGCTTTCTGCTTGAATAAGGCAGTCGTCCAGGTATGGATATATTTGAATTCCTTTTTGTCTGCAGTATGCAATTACTGGTGCCAGGCATTTTGTGAAAACTCTGGGCACAGTAGATAAGCCGAAGGGCAGTGCAGAGAATTGGTAATGAGTTGAACCTGCTATAAATCGGAGGTATCTTCTGCAATTTTGTCTGATAGGGACATGCAGGTACGCCTCCTTGAGGTCCAACGTTACTAGCCAAGCCTTCTTGCCCAGCATGGGAAGAAGTTGCTGTAGTGTGAGCATCCTGAATTTGGGTACTTCCAGGTATGTGTTTAGAATTGAGAGGTCCAGAATGGGTCTCCAGGCTTTGTCCTTTCGGGGAACCAGAAAGAGTCTTGAGTAAAATCCTTGTCCTTGCTTCTGTGTAGGAACTTGCTGAATGTCTCTCATGTCCATGAGTGCTGTAATTTGTCTTTGAGCCTCTGCCCATTGATTTGGTGGCAGGGTTGGCATTTCTTTTATTCTTGGTAAAGTGTGAAAGTGGAACCTGTATCCTTGAGATACAATATTTAGGACCCATTTGTCTTTTGTAATGATGTGCCAATTGCCTGCAAAAAGTGCACGTTTTCCTCCCAAGGGAGCTGCCAAGAGGGATTTGTTTGGCAGTCTGAGGGGTAAGTCATTGTGACTGCCTTCTGAAAGTTTGAGACCTGTCTTCTCCTCCTTTCTGGGTTGTGGCCCCCCATTGTTGAGGCTTGTAAGAGCCTTGTGGCTGACCTCTGCCCCTTGGGCGTCTGTATTTGCCCCTCTGTGGTCTGTCAGAAGTTGGAAAGGACCAGTTTTTGGTTGGCCAATTTCTGCTGAAACGAGGGGGTTGAACCTGTAAAAAATCCTTGACCGTCTGCATTGATTTTGCCTTATCCTTCATTTTCTTTAAAACCTGTTCTGCTTTCACACCAAATAAAACATCCTGCTGTAAAGGTGCATCCAATACCTTTGCTTTAACATGATCAGGTAAAGTTTGTTCTTTTAACCAAGCATGCCTTACGAATGACAGACCCTGTTACTGCTGCTCTACAAGAAGCTTCCAATGAATCAAATCCACATTGCAAAGTATGTTTTCCCACTTGTTCTGCTGCATGCAACAAATCCTGCATTTCCTTGTAATCAGGCTGCTCTTTATGTGTGATCATTTTTTGCTTTAACTGAGACATCAAATATTGCTGATATTTCAGCATGTGAAACTGGCAATTTAAAGCCCTCATAGCTAGAGTAGCTGAGGTATATACTTTCTTTCCCCATCTGTCTAGTGCTCTAGATTCTCTTTCAGAGGGTACAGGATTTTTAGCAATAGAGGTCTTAACCCCTTTGGGACCCTGGGAAATGGTTTCTGGGTCAGCAACAGGGCTTTTATATAGGACTTTGTGGGAGTCAGGGACTCTGTAGTATCTGTCTGGCTTGGCTGGTGCAGGAGGTAATGAATCTGGGTTAAGGCTAGATTCTGAATAAACATCATCCACAATGTCTAAAACAGGTGGAACAGCAAGGGGTCTGTGCTGGGGTAGTAAAAGGAACTCTTGGAGCCTTTTCTTGGAATCAGACTAATCCTGGCCTTCCCAGTGGAAATGTTCCCTCATGGTATGTAAAGTTTCCCCAAAAGAGAAGTCTTCTGGGGGAGATGCTGAAGGAATGGACTCCTCAGCATCAGAGTCTTCATAAGGGGGAAAAGAGTATTCCTGTTCCTCAGAAGAATCTGAGGAAATGGAAACCTGGTCAGACAAAGCGTAGTCCTCCTCCTGTCTAGGCCTTTTGTCAGGAGGGGGATGGGAACCCCTGATTAGGGTAATTAAGTCTTCAGCCATCTTAAGCATCTGTTTCTAAGGCATGGGGCCTTGTACTGGAGACTACTGTACAGGCTTCCTTACTTTTAAAGGAGTTTTCAGCTTTGCATAGGATTTTATAGGAAGTGTAGTCGGTCTGAAGACACCTTCAGCAACCGAAGGCCTTTCAACTACACCGGAATCCCCTTCAGCCATGGAGTCGGAAGGGCCTAAAGATAAAGGCTCTGGAGGCCTAGCAATCTCCGCTTGGGAGTTGGATGCAGCCTGGGGTTCTAAATCAGCGGTCGTCAGAGGCTGCGTAGGCGCCTCACTGAAAACCGGAGAACTGGCGACTGGCCTAGCAGAGGCCTCGGTGTCTGGTTTGGGTCTCGGCTGCCTGTCCTTATCTTTGTGCTTTTTATGCATCCCGGTCGTCGGTTCCTCCGATGGCATGGTGTAGTTAAATTTTCTACCAAAATAATGTCGGGCGAAATCAAACTGACGTTTAATAGTTCATTTGTTAAACCTAGCACAAAACTGACAGCCTGTGACATTGTGGTCTGGGCCTAGGCAAGGAATACAATAAGAATGAAAATCCTTATGAGGTATTTGCTTCCCACAAGAAATGCAATTATTCACTTTTTCTGACATCGGTCTGAGGCAAAAAAAGACTCCCCAATGGGGTACTTAGCTTTATTGAAGTCTTCGGTCTGAAATTCGATTTGAAAATCTCAGGAGTCGGCCGACCGGCACTTGCGAACTGCTTCTGCTTCAGGCACCGCGTGGCAAG
Organism: Protopterus annectens; assembly: GCF_019279795.1. Taxonomy (NCBI): domain Eukaryota; kingdom Metazoa; phylum Chordata; order Ceratodontiformes; family Protopteridae; genus Protopterus; species Protopterus annectens. The sequence continues at coordinate 792,194,751 of NC_056744.1, forward strand.
AAAGACTGAAGAAAATGGCGTCGGCTGCCTCTTTTATACCCCTGTCGCACTGACATCAGGGAAGAAGCGACCGCAACCGATGCCGAACCAAGACTTTGGAACACAGGCCGACTGTGGGACTGCCTGATGGCAGATAACCCAAGTATGATGACTGCAGCAGTGTAACACGATGAACATCTAATCTAACAGATAAATAGTATGCAGAAAAAAAGGCTTAAGCTGAATGCAAAAACATGTGGTTTTGTCATATTTGGTAAACACCCATTGCTATAACGTACAACCCCTCTCCAAACAGACACAGTCGTCATGGACTTTGGCACCTGGCTAAACAACTCTCTCTCCTTTAACCATCATGTAGCTAGGAAGTCAGGAAATCTTTCTCTTTAACCCAACTAATTCTAAAGGCATCTCAGCCTGGTCAAAAGACATTATCATCGTTCTGTATACAGCCCTAATTTGACGAGTTAACAAGCCAGATATACTAGGCAACTATAAATGCCTCTAAGCTTTCCATATATAAAGCAATTATTGGTCTAAAGCCCTTAGCTATCAAGATAAGAGTTGATGCTCTATGCCTATATGCTGGCTCTTACAAACTCCTAGGAGGAGATCTATGTCTTGCATTCTATGCCATCAAAGACCATACTCTACTGGATTTCTTATATCTCCATAAGACAAATGGCTCCAAGAAAATTCAAACCAATAAGGTTTTCAAACCTCTACCAACACACAAGCAGAACATTAGAGGGACAGATTTATAACCCAGCTGCTATCTTAACTTTGAAACAAATTTCCTTTACGTGTTAAATAGAGTCACACTCTCACATCTTTCAAGAAGAACCTGGATGACTAGATAGGTATCCACAATTTTATCCTAGGTGTGATATGTTCTGTCTCCTTGACAATGGCAAGGCACAAATGGTCCTTGACTTATTTGCCTTGTTCATAGGTTCATAGGTTCATACTAGGCTATCTGCCAAAGGGCATTTATAAGCCTAGCCAGAGTATGTTTGGCTTTCGCCACCCATTTTAAATTAATTTTGCTATGCCCTTTTTCAAGGTTAGTATACTGTGCCTCTGTCTAACAGTGACACAGAAGTGATACCCGGGGTAAACCTATGATCTCCCATCCACTCATCAAGATTCCTCTTGAAAAGTGTCAATGAGGGACTCTGCCTAACCTGGACTGGGATTTTATTCCAGAGTGAAGGGAGCCTCTGGGTTATGAATCTGTCCCTCCAGCATGTCCTATTTATTTCAGTGCTGAGGTTCAAGTCTCTCGAGCGTGTAGCTCGATGGGATTTGGATTTTTTGAGGTGCAGCATGTCCCTTAATTCCGGGTTGGACATGGCCTTATCGTCAGGCACAGGTCACCTCTGAGCAGGCGGTATGCCACTGAGTAGAGCTGGAGTTTCTTTAACCGGGCAGCATATGGCATCTGTTTGAGCCCTTTGATCCTCTTGGTGAGGTACTTTTGGGGTCTTTCCAGTTGCTGCAGGTGTTTGGTAAGGTACATCCCAAAAGGGGCATTGTACTCAATTATGGGCCTGATAAGGGATGAGTAAAGAGGCACGATGACCTCCCCTAATCTAGATGTGAATCCCTTCATGATTAGGTGAGCTATATAAAATGTTTTTCTAACCACTTTGGCCACGTGGTTGTCAAATGAGAGTTTGCTATCAACTTGGGTCCCCAGGTCCCTAATTACTTCTTCTGTACTTAATGGATTACCACCTATATGGTAATTTGTGGGCACTTTGTTTTTGCCAAAGGGGATGACTATACACTTTTTGGCGTTTAGCTTGAGGCCATGGCTCTGGCACCAGTTGCCTGTTTCTACGAGGCCCTTTTGGAGGATGCTTGTGTCGGCTGGAGAGTCGATTATGGTGCCCAGTTTGCAGTCATCTGCGAACTTGGTCAGCCACAGTCCTTCCGTGTTGGCCTGTACCTCCGAGAAATATATACCAAACAAGAGAGGTCCCAGGACTGAGCCTTGTGGGATGCCACTTGTAACTGGTTTGGAGTCTGACATGGCTCCAGCAATTCTAACCATGTGGGTTCTGTCCTTGAGCCAGTTTGCAACCCATCTAGTGACATAGGGATTTATATTTAAGCTGGTGAGCTTATCTATAATGCCCGAGTGGGGTATTGTATCGAAGGCTTTTGAGAGGTCCAGATAGGCTGTGTGGACCACCTTCCCTTCGTCAATGGCCTTGGTGACTGTTTCAAAGAAGTCAACCAGGTTTAAGAGGCAGGATCTGCCCTTAACAAAGCCAAACTGGGTAAGATCCAGTGTCTGTAGGTCCCCAATATCTTTATTTATGAGGTCCATGATGATCCTTTCCATAGCTTTGCAGACCAAGCTAGTCAGGCTTATGGGGCGATAGTTTCCAAGGTCCGTTGAGGCACCACCTTTGTGGAGAGGGACCACTGTTGCTGTACGCCACTCTTTGGGTACATATCCTGTAGTAAGGCTGAGACTGAACAGTAGTTTTATGTTTGGGTTTAGCTCTTCTTGGAGTTCATGTAGGACACAGCCTGGGACACCGTCTGGTCCCATTGATGCTGTGTTTTTGCTTTGGAGAGGGCGGCTCCCACCTGAGCATCTGAGATGTCAGGGGCAGCACTCTGCTGGGATAGATATTTGCCCTTTGGTGGGGAGGGAGTTTGCGCTGAACCTGTCAGCTAGGATGTTGGCAATGTCTGTGGGATCAGTGCATTTTTTGTCATTTTGGACTAATTCTGAGCATATCTGGGAATTCCCACCCAGGTTCCTAACATAACTAAAGAAAGCCTTGTGATTATCCTTAGTGTCCTGTGCAATTTTTCTCTCGAAGCTGGCCTTTGACGATTTTATGAGTGCCCTTAGTTTTTTGCTAATACTGATCAGAGATGCCTTCCCTTTTTGGGATTTTGCTCTATCATGTAGTAGCTTCCTCCTTCTATTGTATAGTTTGTTTATAGCTGGGGTCCACCAGACAGGTCGTCTGCCTTTGGAGGATTGGGTCTTGGTTTTATTTGGGATTGCATGATCCATGCAGTCCTGAAGGTGTTCATAGAATGCATTTATAAAGGATTCTGTAGTCTGGGCCGTATTTTCCACAGGCCCGGGGGCTTTGAAGGATTCCACCTCGGTTTTTGAGGAGTGTGAAATTTGCTTTAGAGACGTTTTTCATTGTGGTTTTCTGGGCAGGGGGTGGGGTCGGGATGTGAATATCCAGTGAGATCAGTTTATGGTCTGATCTTACCAGTGAGGGATACACTTCTGGTCTGGAGCATAGAGTCCCCATGTTGGTGATGATCAGGTCCAGTATGTTTTCCCCTCTTGTGGGAGTGATAACAAGTTGTTCCATAGCATTTGAGTTTATGAATTCTAGGAACCTTTGGGCAAGGGTGTTGGAGCTAGAGTAATGCTCCCAATCTATGTTTGGGTAGTTGAAGTCGCCCAATATAATGGTGTTCGGAGAGACCTTCATATTTTCCAGTGTTCTCAGGAAGGCCGAGTGGGGTTCCTGGGTTTGGGAGGGTGGTCTGTAGCAGGCTATAAACTGGAAGGCAGTTTTACCCACTGTTAGTTGCACATGGATAGTCTCCGATGCTTCGTGCTTTGCCACCAACCTGGAGGTGTGGGTATCTTTGATGAATATCGATACTCCCCCTCCTTTTGTGGTTCGGTCCAGGTTTTGGGGCCGAAAAGCATGGTATGAGGTATAACCTGGTAGTGCTGGGGTGCTCTCGGGACCTCTGAACCAGGTTTCTGTTACTGCACAGATATCGATGTTCTCCATGCTAAGGAGAGTTTCGAGTGCGTGCATCTTGAGGTTTAGACTTCTAGCGTTGAGTAGCATTACTCTTAGTTTCTTATCCCTTGTGATACCTATGGAGGTGGGTTTGTCTTTTGAGCCTTGCCTAAAAAAGGCACTATGGGGGTAGCAAGAGCCTTTGCCAATATCCGAAAGCCCAGGGGTGACAGGTGCAAGCCATCCCTAGCAAAGCATCGTGGCTTGTCGTGCATACCATCCCAAGCTGATAGGCATTGGATCCCCTTTGAATGACACCAATACTTAAGCCAATTGTTGAAATTGATCATCTTGTCTTCATACTGTGGCATCATTCTTGGTGAGGGTAAGATGCTACTCAAGGTCAGGGTCATACCAGCCTGGGCTACATGCTCAGAGAGCTCCTCTATGTCTCTTTTCATGTAGTCCAGGGACGTCTCAGGTCATTCACACCAGCATGGACAATGACTGAGTCATATTTGTACTTGCCTTGGAGTGACCTGAGTGCTTGTGTTATGTGGCGGATCCTAGCGCCAGACAGGCTGCTCACCGTGACCTTCTCCTTGTTCAGCCTGGTGAGCGGGACGTCAGTGTGCCTGACAATAGAGTCACCTATTACAAGTGTATCAGGTGTGTTGTTTAGCCTTAAGGGCTGTGACTGTTCGGCACACTGGCTTTGTGAGATATGTGTTGCACGTGTTTTTTTTTGGGGTAGCGGTTGCTTGGGTTTCTGCTTTGGAGGTCTCTGCTGCTTAGGCAGATCTTTATTTAGAGCCTCCGAGTATGTTTTTGTGTGATTATGTGTTTGGTTTGCTGTCGTGGTAGGTCTATGTGAGACTGGAATTGTAGTGAGTGTGGTTTCCTTCTCCTCCTGACTGGTTTTGCCAGTACTGAGTTGAGAGAGCTTAGCCTCCAGTTTGGCTATATGGTTGCATCTCTCACATGTGTTGGAATTTGTTGGGAGGAGGAGAGGGTTGTCTGTGTACATGAGGCAGTTGTAACATTGCCTCAAGATTCCCATATTCACCAGCTGGACCAGAGAGGAGATTGACAACTGACCTTTGGACATGCTAGAATAATATTGGGAATTCCTTTATAATTGAAAACAAGGGCCAATGGGGAGCGAGGGTGTAGCGCTTTTAATTTTTAGTGCTGACTTATAATTGCTTTAGTGAGCAAGTGCCAGGTAACAAGTGCAATGTGTTACAGGTAACTTAAAATGCAAAAACGACAAACAGTAACTTTCTTTCAAGCGAAGCAAGGAAATAAGTACAGTAAGCAATGCAGATATCACTAGGGATCCACAGAAGCGTTTTAGGTGGAATTAGCATTCCAGGGACATAACAAGCATACAAACAAAGCTAGATTCAGCAGGCCTGGATCTAGTCTATGCTACAGCAAACAAGGTGTACCAATTTCAGTAAGATACAGTTCAAATATTCAGGCACTATAAACCTTTAACCAGAAATTCCCAGCTCAGAAGGGCAGAGTCCAGCCTCTCCTCCCACAAGAGTGCAGACCACGAACCTTCTTAATGTAAAATAACTGGCCTGAAGCCCAAGTGCTTAAACCAGAGCTAATACACTTTAAGAATAACAGACACTGAGCTCTCAATCAGCAGTTCCCAACTTAGAAGGATGAAAGCTACCTGTCCTGCCACCACAGTGCATGCCACAAACCTTCCTAATGTAGAACAACTGGTCTGAAGCCCAAGTGCTTAATCCAAAAGACTTAGAATGATAGCTACACTTTAACCAAGTTACTACCAAGCAGTAATAAATACAACTGAATACTTTAAATAATGCCTGGATTAGTGCTCAAGTTATACAAACAAAGCTAGATTCAGCAGGCCTGGATCTAGTCTATGCTACAGCAAACAAAGTGTACCAATTTCAGTAAGAAGCAGTTCAGATATACATGCACTATAAGCCTTTAACCAGAAATTCCCAGCTCAGAAGGGCAGAGTCCAGCCTCTCCTCCCACAAGAGTGCAGACCACGAACCCTCTTAATGTAAAATAACTGGCCTGAAAGCCCAAGTGCTACAACCCCATAGTCCTATGATCCAATGATACACATGCATGTTTTCAGTAATTCATTAGAAAGAAGTTTTGGTTTGGATAGGAGATTTTCCAAGAGTTATACAGTATGTAAGCAAAATTATTGTTCTCATGTAAAAAAATAAGATTTGTTTGTTTCCTTATTAGTTAAGTCTTTTTACTTTAATGCTGCAAGGCTCAATAAAAATGACCAGCCTACTAAAGTTCAAATAAAGTGGTGCTGAACAATGAAAATTATGCAGGGAAACTTTATAAAATCATGAGTAGAACAATTAATGTGATTCATTCTATATGTAAATATGTTGATTAGATAAAAAAAAAAAGTTTTGATTCAGAATTAAAATCAGCATTTGCAAATGAGAAGACTGCAGGGATTTGATCATCTGGTGAAGAAACTATAATAACTCTGTCCTTGGATATCAGCAGCCAGTACAAAAAGGCAGCTAAGAAACCAAAATTCACTACAAAGCAGATCAAAAACACGGCACCAATGACATTCACCATACAGAGGATAAGTTATTGAAAGATTAACTGGTACTCAGGTGAATGAGGTGAGCTTTGGTGCAACACAAATGAAGGGCTATACCAAGAAATGGGTATGTATCTATTGCCAAATCTGATACATTTATTCCAGTACTGCTTTGTTAAGGGTTGGCATAGGAGCCATGATCTCATCTTTGGTTGAATACTGCCTGATTCTGTTGAGGGCATTCTTTTCCTGCAGTTGTGCTTTGTCTGGATTTGATAAAAGTTTTTTCATATCTTAGAATTACCATTTTATAGTGCTTAGTGCAAGGATTTGGGATTGTTTCCTTGCCATGTGTTAGTGGCTTTATTCAAGCTCCCCAGGTCATGTGGTTACTAATAATCTCTGCTCTACTCTGTTCCACATAGAAAGAGACACTTATCAGGGAAGTCCCCTGCATCCACCTTTTTTAGTGCTGGTAATCAAAACATTATCTAGATATTTGCATCAAAACACAACGGACTGTTATAATATCATGACCGCCCTTTCACACGGTCAGCTCACCAATCCTTGCTGATAGATTTAGTTAGCTTCTTAGCTTCAGGAGCCAGCTACACACACTCCTCACATTGTACAGGTGTTAGACAAGTTCAGAAACTTCTGGGTCCTTGTCTTAGGATCATAGGAGATTACTAGGCTAATGGCTCTGGGGTCCTTACAAGTCTAGCCAAGCATTTATCCCCAAAAAAGAAACCTCAATCAGCACCTGTCACCCCTGTTAATGAGGGACACAGGTGGAACCCCTGGGACAAATTTGTGGTTGCCCATCCACTCATCAAGGTTGGGCTTGAAGAGGGGCAGTGAATGTACTTTGTTTGACGTGTATGGGGAGTCTATTCCGGAGACAGGGCAGTCTCTGGGAGACAAACCTGTCTTTCCAGCAGGTTTTGTTAATGTCACATATTAGATTTAAGCCTTTCAATCAGGTACTATGCGAGGAGTTAGACTTATGGATATGGAGCATCTGTAATACAGCAGGGTCTGAGATCGCCTTGTAGGTGAGACACAGATCACCTCTGAGCAATCTGTATGATACAGAGTAGAATTATACTGATTTGAGTCTGTCCACATAGGACAGGTGTTGGAGCCCATGGATTCTCTATGTGAGGAATTTCTGTGGCCTTCCCAGTTGGTGCAGGTGTTTGGAGAGGTACATACCAAACGGGGCATTGTACTCAATTACTGGCCTAATGAGGGAGGAGTACAGAGAGGTACTAACCTCCTTTTTTCTGGATGCAATCCTTTTACTTATGAGATGAACCAAGTAAAAGGCTTTTCTGACCACTGCTACTACATGATGGTCAAATTTGAGATTGTTGTCAATTTGCGTACCCAGGTCTCTCACCACAGGTTGTGTGTTTAGTGGGTTGCCGCTAATGTGGTAATCAGTGGGGGCCATGTTTTTGCCGAATGGTATGATAATGCATTTTTTTTTTGCATTTAACTTAAGGCCATGAGTTTGGCACCAGTCATTTCTTGCTGTGAGACCCTCTTCAAGTATGTTAACATCATCTGGGGAGTCAATGACAGCACCCAACTTACAGTCATCCGCAAACTTGGTCAGCCACAGGCCTTTTGTCTTTGCCTTGAACTCTGAGAAGTAGATGCCAAACAATAGGGATCCCAGGACAGATTCCTGGGGGACACCACTAGTAACAGGTCTACTATCGGAGGTAGTGGCACCTATTTTAACCTTGTGGGTTCTATCAGTGAGCCAGATGGCCACCGACGTGATGAGACAGGGATTTATGCCAAGTTCTGTTAGCTTTTCTTTGATACCCAAGTGGGGAATTGTGTCAAAGGTTTTGGCCAAGTCAAGGTAAGCTGTGTGTGCTGACTTTCACTCATCCAGTATCTTGGTGACAGTCTCAAAAAAAGTCAACCAGGCTCAACAGGCAAGATCTGCCCTTGACGAATCCGAACTGGGTGGGGTCAAGTGCTTGGAGATTGCCTATGTCCTTGTTTATGAGGTCCACAATAATACACTCCATGGCCTTATAGATCAGACTTGTCTAGCTAATGGGGTGATAGTTTCCAGGGTCAGTACTGGCACCACCTTTGTGGTATGGGATGACAATGGCAGTTCTCCACTCTGCTGGAATGAAGCCTGTACTTAGGATATGGTTGAATAGGGTGCTTAATGGCGAGGCTAGTTCTTGCTGGAGATTTTGCAGAATACAGCCTGGGATACAATCAGGTCCCATGGAAGCTGTGTTTTTTGCCTTGTATAGGGCCTTTAACACTTGATCTATGGAGATGTGAGGTGCAGGGCAAGTATCGGGGATATCGAATGGGCCTTTGGGAGGGGACAGGGGGTGAAGTTTGTGCTGAACCTATCTGCTAGCAGGTTGGCTAAGTCAACAGGATCAGTGTAAGTGGTACCATTAAGAACTAATTCGGAACAAACCCGTGCTTTGCCTTGGAGGTTTCTGATGTAACTGAAAAAGGCTTTGTGGTTAGCCTTTGTTTCAGAGGCTAGTTTTGATTCATAATTGGCTTTGGAGGCTTTCACTAGTGATCTAACTTGCTTGTTGAGGCTAAGGAGGGAGTTTTTCCATTTGGTAATCTGTGCCCTTTTACCCTTGGACAACAGTTTCTTCCTTTTTTTGTAAAGCCTGTTGATAGAGGATGTCCACCACAGAGGTTTATGTTTCCTTGAGGAGCAGGTTTTAGTTCTGTTGGGTATTGCTGAATCCATGCAGTTGTACAGGTTCTTGTATACTGCATTGGTATATTGTTCAGCATATTTGTCTGCATCCTCTGAGGGGGGCAGTGGTGTGAAGCTACTGATACCCTCCCTTAGAAGGTTGTAGTCAGTTTTTGAGAAGTTTTTTAGCCTGGTTGACACTTCGAATGACACAGACCGATGGTCTAATCTCACCATGGAAGAACTTACTATGGGGGTGGTGCAGCAGTTGCCCATGTTGGTGAGAACCAAGTCCAGAATGCTATCTCCCCTTGTGGGGGATGAGACAAGCTGGTCTAATATGTTAGAACTGATGAAGTCAAGGAATCGTTGGGTGAGTGCATTAGAACAGGAATAGTTCACCCAGTTTATGGTAAGGGTAGTTGAAGTCACCAAGGATCATGGTGTTAGGGAGGACCTTGATGGACTCAAGTAGGTCTAGTTAGGAGGAGTGGGTGTCCTGAGTCATGGAGGGGGGTCTATAGCTGGCTATAACTTGGATGAGTGTCTTGCCAATTGTCACTTGCACCTGGAGAAGTTCTAGTGCATCATGCTGCAAACCAGACTGGAGGTGTGCTTGTCTTTAATGAAAATAGAAACTCTACCACCCTTAGTCTTCCCGACCTCATTTTGGGGTCGGAATGTGTGGAAGGAGGTATAGCCTGGTTAAGGCAGGGGTGCTCTCTGCAGTCTTGAACCAAGTTTCCGTGACTGCACAAATGTCAGCATCTTCCAGTGCTAGGAGAGCCTCCAGTGAGTGCATTTTCATGTTAAGGCTCCTACCGTTTAATTTGCTTTTTGACAGAACCTTTATGCTGGAAGATTTGTTTGTGGGATATTGCCTAAAAAGCACAATGGGGGAAGCAAGAGCCTTGGCCAGAATCCTGAATCCCAGGGGTGACAAGTGGAGGCCATCTCTGGCAAAGCATCGAGGCATGTCAACCTTGTCATCCCAGGCAGACATATACTGGATCCCCTTGGAATGACACCAAAAACTAAGTTGGTAATACTTATTATGATAATGACTATAACAATTAAATTCTAGCATCAAAGCTGGTCTGATATTAATTTCAATCCACTCGAAATGGAAATAAACTCATTAAACCAGGATATATACATGCATTAACATGTAACTGCCATATCACTTCCAAATACGCTGTTTCCCAGTCTCCACCTCTCTTAGTAATGGGAACGTGTAGGCCTACCTCTCAACCTTGTAGTGCAAGAAATCTGGACAAAGCCTGACAAAATGGGGACACAAAGGACCAAAAATAGGGACATATACTAAATATTGCTCTTATCAACTTAGAAAGTTGCTACAGCAACAAGGTTTGTTTTAAGGATTTGAAGTCAGAAACTCAAATGCATCTCATTATTTACTGATTTCAATCCTCAGATCATCCCAGTAATTTGCCAGAAAACCACAAATTTTATGAGGAACAGACCAAAAATCTGAGCCAAATATCTGGACATTCTGCAAAAATCTAGACAGTTGAGAGGTATGCGTCTAGGCATTCACACAGCTGAAACATCTGGGCATTTTAACTGAATGACAGTGGCGATGGTTTATTTGGCCAAGTTACGCTGCAACACAATTTATATGGGGAAAACAGAATGTAAACTATATCAGATTACTTATGGACCTCTTTATTCTATCAGGAGGAAAGGTTGCAACAATACTTTGTTTAAACACGCTATCGAGTGTTCTGGGATCAAAAGATTTTTGTTCTTTCTATTTCAGAAAACTTCTATTACTAACAGAGGTAGAGACTGGGAAGGTATAGGTTAGTACAATAAAATCCTTGGTTAATTCAAGTTGTGACACAAATTATTTTACTGTCCAATCAGCATACTGATAACAAAATATTGGTAGCAATGCAATATGTCTCAGAGAAAACGGTCTCCAAATAAAAGCTGTTTATTAAATAACGATCACACATGTCATCAGTCAAAAGATGTAACTACTATTTTAATAATTCACTTCTAAAATATCCTTTTTCTTGCATAACACTGATAAAAACTGTAAAACACTGTGATCAGGTGAATATAATGAGTCTTATCCTGACTTCTGAACTGCTTGTCTGCAGATATAACAAAGCTACTCAGAGAGGTATTAACAGGCAGTGACAACAGTCACGTCCATTTTATAAGAATGGAAAATGGCATTCTTATGTATTCCCCTTCCCCACTGCTTCAATATGACTTTAATCACAAGAAAATTCACTCTAGGAACTGGCAGTTACATTCCATATGTTTTAATCTAGTATCAAATAGAAAGAAGAAAATTGTGCTTTTAAGATTCGTCAAGACTCTTCATACACTTATCCATGATCACATTACTGTGTTGTAGCAGTAGGAGCTCCTGGTTCTTAACATCTCTTCCAGCAGGGATACAGCACTTAAACAGCTGTGATGATATTTGCTAGCAAGATTTTACCATACAGCTGACAAAGATTATTACAACACAGCATTGCGTGTTTGACATCACTAAGGGATTCACCTTACTGAACTCTGGATGGTTGAATCACATTTTTAAAAATCACTTCTGTCACATACCTGTACTGTTTGCCAGAAGGCAAACTCATTAGAGGAGTTAATCACTGCTCAGCATATAATCTTAAAAGTCAAACAGAAATCTTGTTTTGTCTCTGGGATTCAAAAAGAATCCCACTATGGCTGGTAACAGCTGTGGCAAAAGGGACTGTTTTCGTGTTCATGGAAAATGTAAATCACAGACATATTACCTGCAATTTATTATTTATTTATTTATTCATTTATTAATTTGACATTTGTTAACTGGGTTAGTCCAGCTGAGATGACAGGCCCGTTTTCAGTGGAGACCCGAGGAGAAAAGCTCCAGTTTAGTGTAATGAATTAATTTACAGCAAACCAGAAAAAAAAATAAAAAGTACAAGGTTGACATACAGTCTTGAAACACAAAGTGCACAAGCTATAGACTGATAACAGAATAATGAGTTACTTACAAGAACATGTATAAACTAAGACTTGAAATGTTGATGTGTAATGTTGAAACGCGCCGTGCACAAGCTATCAATTGATTGTGTTATAAATAGTTTTTTTACAAGAAAGTATAAAAAAAACAAAGAATACGAATAATGACATGTAGTATCAAGTGGAGAAACAACAAAAAAACTAACAGTCAACAACTTTGAAAATAACTTGCTCTATGTGAGAAAGTAGAGTCAGTATAAGCATATATTTTAAATGGAAATGTTGCTGTGAGGAAGATAGAGTCAATAAAAGCATGGAATTTGCAGCAGAGTGAAATTAGTTGTGTATGGAGGGGAGATGTACAAGGATAAGAATATTGTATTTTGAATGTGCTAAGGAAGGAGAGAGTATGAACAAATGTTCTGAATAAGTAGAATAGAGGTGGAAGAGAAAAGGAGTGGAAATGAAAAGTTAAGGGGAATTTCTGTCACAATTCCCTATGAGGAAAGACCTCATTATTGGCTAATTTGCATGTATGAATCATCGGTGATCATTGCAAGTACAAATCAACAATTTCCTACAGGATGCATCTCTCGAGGTCCATTCATCAAGTTGCCATTAGTACCCCACCACTCACAAAATCTCACAAAATCTCACACACACACACACACACACACACACACACACACACACACAAAAAGACATCTATCCTACATATTTATTTATTCATTTTATTTATTGACATTTGTTAACCGGGAAAGTCCACTGGGTCAGAGAACCCATTTTCAGTGGAGGCCCTGGGAGAAAAGCTCCACAGTACACTTAATACATTTATAAAATAGACATTTTTGACAATGATTGGTACAAAAAAATCAGGAAAAAATTCTAAATTCTAAATAAAGCGAGTATATAAAGAAAATATAGAACAAGTTAATAATTTCATAAGGTTTATACAGAAAATGTACATTTGAAGAAAACAGAGTGGACATTTGTTTTATTTTGCACATTTATGGAGTTTGAAGGTAGTAGTTAGAAGTGAGTAGTTAAAAGTAAATTTCCCTAAATAAGCCCTTACTGGAACCACCCAGGTAGACACATAGCGCCCCCCCCCCCCACACACACACACACACAATAACCTGAAACCACTCATCTCTCGGTTTCTCTCTCTCTGCATACACTCAAACCTGCAGCCATACACATGCACTCACACCCCCCCCCCCCATCACGACCTGCATGCTAAACTCCATGGCACTTGCCTCTAACATGATTTTACCTATTGAAAGTAATGGTTGAATATGAACTTTTGACCACGTTTATTACACAGTTGGCCAAACTAACTTTTGCAGATTAGCAATTCTGTGTAAATGCCTTACAGCAGGCATTTCTGGGGGAGAGCACATGGCTAGTTAGCACAGGCTGCTTCCTCATAATACCTCATTAGCATGCGTGACAGGCCACAGAACCAGCCTACTAGGTAAGGCTGTCTCTGAATCATAAATAGTTAATGCAAGGGGTAAAAACAGGCTTACTCCTAATGTTAACCTATTTGAATCTCTTCCTGTATTGAGTATTATTTCAATATTAAATGTGTGCTTACATCTAGGATTTTTTACTTCAGGCTGATGATACATTACCTAGCTTAGAGTATTAATAAATATAATTTGTTTGAAATCTTAACATGTACTTAAGAGAGTCATGTTTGGTTAGTAATCATAATAATCATCACTAAGTACTGTATGTTATAGTATTATGATGGGTCTATATTAAATCAGTGAAATGGCATTACAGCGAATGTCGTTTTGCCGACAAATATAGACCGAAATCCCAAAACAGCAAAACCCCAGGTCACCAATTTTTTTTCCCATGGAAAAAAATCAGTAGACCAACACATCACAATACACCACTTAAAACATTGCACCACCCAATGTGGGGGTCTGTGCCCCCCCTAACTAAATATACCAACTCCAAGATCACACTACAGTAGGGTAAAGGGCAATGTCATTGCTCAGGCCAAGTGATTTTTTTCCCCTGGGAAAAAAAATGCTGACCTGAGCTGTCGCTGTTTTGGGATTTCGGTCTACATGTGTCGGCGAAACAGCATTCGCTGTAATGCCATTTCTGCAATCTAATATAGACCCATTATGATATATTCAGCAGCAAATCAAGTCTCCTTAAATGAGCTTTCTTTGATTTACTACCATTGCTGCCTAATTTGTAACACAGTTTGCCCACAATACCAGATGGGCTCCAAGCCATCCTTTATTACACAGCATACAAAGAACTGAAAAAAAAATGGAAAGATTTAAATGTTGTAAGTAGTATGAGAAAAATTATAAGATTTGTGAAAAAGATGCACTTGACCAATGGGAGTTTAAGTTTTATTTTATTGTATTTTTTTCATGATGTATCTTCATGTCTTGGTCAGACTAATAGTGTAGAGGACTAAAACGCCAGACCTTCATTTGAATACTGTGTGAACTTAAGCAATTCACTTAACCAGACTGTCACTCGTCTTGTGTATTCAAATAAGACGATGAGGCTGGGTGTTCGTTTAAGTAGTTTATTATACACAAACATATCAGGATGGATTACTGGAACATTAAACTTAAACAAACTGACTGACTGCTACACACATACATGCTTTCACTCCAGCTGCTCATTCAAAATGGCACTCTTACTTGCACGTGCTGAGTACTTATATGCGCATGCCCATAGACTGGAATAGCTCTTAAAGGCACAACACACTCTCTGAGTTACATCCTCCCTCTTTCACTATTCTCTTCTGCAATGAAAAATGACAAGTGGATAAGCATGCAAATTATACAAATATATACAAACAATAACAATCATGCCCAGGCTGCTGTGCATTTCGCATTAGGTCTTGAGATATGATGTGACCTCCTAATGTAATAATCAGAACTGGCTTTAGCAACAGGGACAGTCACTGGGGAATGCTCATCTTCAGAATTTTCAGGGATACTTTCAGGAAGAGGAACAATATGATGAAATGTTCTCTGGGACATGAACATTGGACAAATCACTCTGAGAATTAGAGTCCTTATTACAGACAGGATGCTGTAACACTAGCTTGGACACCAGTAATAAATGTTTCCAATTACACCTGCATTCCATACTTTCTGACTCAATGATGTACGATCTTGGTTCTTCGCATAAATGTTTCACAAGTCCTATTCGGTCAAATCCTTTTGCTGTCTGCATCCTCACTATATTTCCTTCTTTTAATGGATTCAGAGGCTTGCTGGTTTTATCATAGTAGGATGTTTGAGACAAATGCTTCTTTAGGACTTGAGCTTTTACTGGTTTGTTGTTTTTAGCACTTGGAGCCAACAAATTCCTACTGATTGGTAGTGTGTTTCTGGTTTGCCTCAACATTAATCTCTGGGCAGGTGAATCAAGAAGATTGTCACGAGGTATGTTTCTGAGATTAAGCACATTTAGAAAAACATCAGTATTGTCGTGTTTAGATTTTTCCAGTCAAATCCTTTTGCTGTCTGCATCCTCACTATATTTCCTTCTTTTAATGGATTCAGAGGCTTGCTGGTTTTATCATAGTAGCACGTTTGAGACAAATGCTTCTTTAGGACTTGAGCTTTTACTGGTTTGTTGTTTTTAGCACTTGGAGCCAACAAATTCCTACTGATTGGTAGTGTGTTTCTGGTTTGCCTCAACATTAATCTCTGGGCAGGTGAATCAAGAAGATTGTCACGAGGTATGTTTCTGAGATTAAACACATTTAGAAAAACATCAGTATTGTCGTGTTTAGATTTTTCCAACAGCTGTTTTGCAGTTTGAACTGCATGTTCAGCTAGGCCATTTGATTGTGGGTATTCAGGACTGCTCGTAACATGAATAAAGAAAGTCTTTTAGTTATGTACTTACCATAACTTCGGATGTATGGGATCCATCTCGCCTACATTCATAACTGATGGGTTCGGAGCCGATCCATCGTCTCCGACTCGGCCACTATATACTAGAACAAAGTCTCTAATTGGCTGGGCTACCCCTTATCCCAGAATGCACCACGCCTGCTTCCCCAGATCTTGTTTGTTCGCTTTCATACCTACATCCAGACACAGAGACATACCAGCAACTGTAACAAACTAAAGTCCTTCAAGAGAAAAACTCAGTAAGTAGCAACATTCCCTCTAACTCCAATGGGAAGGGGGAAGGAGGGCGGGTACATATGAATGTAGGCGAGATGGATCCCATACATCCAAAGTTATGGTAAGTAGATAACTAAAAGATGTAATGGGATCCTATCTCGCCTACATTCATAACTGATGGGATAGCGTCCCTAGCACCTAAATCCCGGGTGGCTCATTGGAAAACACTCCTGAGAACTGTGGAACCAAAGGAAGCTCTACCTCAAGAAGCCACATCTATCTTGTAATGACAAATAAAGGTGTGCGGAGAAGTCCAGGTAGCGGCCGCACAGATATCATCTATCGATAATTTGGAGTGGAATGCTACAGAAGTAGCCATTGCCCTGGTAGAATGAGCCCTGACTGGGAAGGGTAGCTCTTTGCCGAACCGTGAATAAATGAAGGAGATGCAATCTTTAATCCATTTGGCTATGGTGGTTTTAGCCACCAGTTGACCCAACCTATTTTCCGCAAAGGACACAAACAGCTGATCTGACTTTCGTTTCTGATTGGTCCTACTTAAATAAAAACGCAGTTGTCTGTGAACATCCAACTGATGAAAAATATATTCTGCGCTATTGGAGAATTTGGGAAAAAACACAGGGAGCTCCAAGGATTGTTGAATGCATAAGGGGGATGCTACCTTGGGCAAGAAAGAGGGATTTAACTTGAGGGACACTGTCTTTGTGAAAGGTCAAATAAGGAGGATTAGAACAGACAGCCTGAAGCTCTGAAACCCGCTTGGCAGAGGTTATTGCCACCAAACAGGCGGTTTTCCAAGATAGAAATTTTATATCACAAGTAGCTGCTGGTTCAAAGGGGCAGGCAGTTAAAGAAGCTAGAACCATATTCAGGTCCCAAGGGGGCATAGGATGGGCTATTGGGGGCCGAAGGAGCCACGCTCCTTTAAGGAAAGATTTGCAAAGCCTGTTTGCCATTAAGGAAGGCTCAAAAGAGACATGAAAATTAGAGGTAGCCGCCAGTTGGACTTTAATTGTGGAAACTGAAGAGCCCAAATGAAACAAAGAAGCCAGGAATTCTAAAACCTGAGGTACTGGGGTAAGGATCTATACCTCGTTGCTGGGCCCAAAGAGCAAACCTCTTCCATTTGCTGGAATACAGTTTAATAGTGGAAGGTTTGTGAGAAGAGGACAAAATGTGGATGACGTCTGGAGAAAGAGAGTTATCTCTGACTAAGGTTGGAAGTGGAGTAACCAAGCGGCCAACCTCAAGGACCTGAGGGATGGGTGAGACTGTCCCAACTGATGAGTTAACAGGTCGGGCACCAGGTCCAGAAACCATGGGCCTTCCACCGCATACCTCAGAAGGAAGGGGAACCAAACCTGATGAGGCCAGTGTGGAGCGATCAAAATCATGTCGCTTCCTAGATAAATCACCTTCTGTATCACCTTCAGGAGAAGGGGAACCGGAGGGAAGGCGTAGAGTAGACCGGGGGGCCAACTGTGAGCTAGGGCATCCCTGGGAATCTGCCCCTGAGAGGGAGTCAAAGTGAAGAACTCCCTGCATTTCACATTGTGAGGGCTGGCGAACAAGTCGCAACAAGGAAGGCCCCACTTGGCGAAGATGTTTGCAGCCACTCTGTCGTTGAGGGACCACTTGTGGGGCAACAGGAAAGTCCTGCTCAGCCTGTCTGCAATCACATTGGATTTCCCCGGAATGTGCGTTGCCACTAGGAAATGCTGGGTAGCAATCGCCCAATGCCACACTCTCGTGGCCTCTCGGCAAAGAGGGTAGGACCTGGTTCCGCCTTGCTTGTTTATGTACCAGACTACCGACATGTTGTCGGATAGAATTGCAATAGTACCCCGGGGAACAGCATGATGAAGTGCTTGCAACGCCAGTAGCACCGCTCTCATTTCCAGGATATTGATATGTAAGTGCATTTCGTGAACCTGCCAGGTGCCTTGGACAGACCTGTCCAGATAATGACCCCCCCCACCCTATCTGGGAGGCGTCCGTGGTCACCGTGGCGACGGGAGGCTGAAGAACAAAGGGTCGCCCCTGGTCCAGGTTGGACTGAAGCAGCCACCAGTGTAGGTCCCGACGGCAAATTTCCGTAATCTGGACCAAATGGTTCAAGGGGAGTTCCTGAAAGGACCATTGAACCGACAGTAGCTATTGCAGCACCCGCATGTGCAGCCTGGCTAAGGGGACTAGAAGAATAGTCGAGGCCATCATGCCCAATAACTGCAGAATCAGTCTGGCCTGAACTCGTGATCGGGGTAACAGGGTTTGGACCTGAGACTGCAGGACCTGAATCCTTTCTACCGGCAAGAATGCCCGCATTCTTCTTGTGTCTAACTCTGTGCCTATAAAGGTAATACGCTGAGATGGCTGCAGCACAGATTTTCCCCAATTGAACGTGATTCCTAGTGAATGACCCAAATTGACTGTGGTCATAAGCGCCCGAACTAGATGCTTGGAGGTGGCAGTAAGGAGCCAGTCGTCTAAATAGGGAAACACTTGGAATCCTAGACTTCTCAAGTGAGCTATCACTACTGCCAGACACTTGGTGAACACCCTGGGGGCTGTGGTGAGACCAAAGGGCAGTGCTCGGAACTGGAAATGACTGGCTCCCAGGCAGAAGCGTAAATGACTCCTGGACTCTTGACTTATCAGAATGTGATAGTAAGCCTCCTTGAGATCTAAGGAGCACATCCAGACATCCTTCTCCAATAATGGGAGAATGGACTGAAGGGTGACCATTCTGAATTTGGATTTTTTTACAAAGCGATTCAATGATCTGAGGTCCAAAATGGGCCTTAAGTCCTCTGTCTTTTTTGGCACCAAAAATAGTCTTGAGTAAGTTCCTGATCCGATCTGGTCGGCGGGGACAGGCTGGATGACTCCTTTCTTAGCAGCTTTGAAACCTCGACCGCTGCTTGATCCCGCTGACTGGGTGGCACATCCAGGATTTTCCTGATAGGAAGAGGGGGGTTCTTGATGAAAGGGATGAGATAGCCTCCGGTTATGGTCCGGAGCACCCACTGATCCTTGGTGACAGATTCCCAAGCCTGCGGGTGTTCCGCAAATCGACCCCCGACTGGCTCCAGAGATGCGCAGTCAGGCCACGTCTCAGGGACGGTGAGCGTAGGATGGACCACGAAAGGAATCGCGGTCTCCAGAGTTAAGGGGGCCTCTGCCGCCTCTGGGGCGGCGTCTTCCTGAATCCCCCCCCTGCCTCTAGAGGGGGGAATCACTCGGTGGAGTAGGGAAAGACCTTTGAGATTTCCTGAACCACATTTTCCCTCCTCTCTGGGCCTTGGGGTAAGGTCTAGAGGGAGCGGAAAAATGGGCCCCCACGGCAGTCAAGGTCTTGCCCTCCTGCTCGCACCGAGTCAGTGTGTCCTTCACCTTGGGTCCAAACAGGGGGGACCTATCAAAGGGGGCGTTGGCGAAGGAAGACTTAAAGGCCTCCGCAAAGGGACACAAGCGTAACCAGGTGTGTCTTCTAAGAGCCACGCCTGTTCCCGCTGCTCTACTCGCCCCTTCGGCTGCATATGATATGAGCCTCATGGACGAGTTGACTATCGAAGATAGGGTAGTCATCTGGGTGCCAACATTTTGGGCTAACGCCTCAGGAAGATTACCCGTAAGAGACTCACCTAACTCTTTGAGGAGATCCCTTTGGAGCCTGGTAAAATGACAAAGATAATTCAGCGACAGCAGGGTAAAGGCCGCTGAAGAAAGGGTACGCTTCCCATACCTATCCATGCTCCTGGAATCCTTATTAGGAGGGTGAATAGACGTTGAAGCCTCTGCCACGTCCTGCTGAGTGGCAGATGCCACCACCATTGCATCTACTGCAACTCCTTTAGTCAAAAATTCCTTTTGAGGAGGGGCTGAGAGGAACTTGTTAGGCCTGGCAGGCACCGGTTCCACAGTGTCAGGGTGTTCCCACACCCTTCGAGAAACTAAATCTAGTAATTCATCGAAGGGTGGAGACACCCAGGAGGCAGAGGGCTGGGCCCCAAAAGCCTTGAGGAAGACTGACTCCTCTGCGGAAGGGGCTTTGGACTGCCAATCGCCTCTCTGTCTCAGGATCTCGAGGATATCTGAGAATGAGACGTCATCCAAGGACGATTTTGGGGACCCCTCCGCATCATCGAGGTCAGTATCTGATGTGATAGACTCATCCTGGGAGTCAATGTGCTTCATCTTGCACAATTTTTTTCTTGGAGGTTCATCTGAAGCGGATTCAGAAGGACCTCCCGGGAGAAGGGAACCCCCCCAAGGGGGTATCCTCAGGCCCTGGGGCCCCACTGTCATGGGAATGAAGCACACCAGAAGCACCAGTTCCCAAGTCTAGGGACGGTGAGGTAGAGACTTGCTGAGCCGGCAAGGACATGGCCAGGACACTCCTCATGGCCTCAAAAGCAGGACCTCCACACTCTACGGAGGACATAGGCTGAGAGACCACGACGGTACCGGGAATCCCTGCGGCCGACGCTCCGAGGGGAAGACTAGGCACCGAAGCTACCAGTTCCAAAGTGTTCCCCTTGGCCCCGACTGAGGAAGTCCCGGTACCGAACCCTGACGCCGAGGACAGGGTAGGAATGATGGTCGGAACAGAGAAGCTCCGAGGGAGTCTCGGTTCCGACTGGACAACTCTGCTCCGCTCTACCATCACCGACTCCAACGGCTCCGAGGCGGTTAGAGGAGGAATCGGATGCGTCGAAGTGGGGACCGGCTCCGGAGCCGAGTGGGCTGGAGCCGAGACCATTTTTGCAAAAACCGGGGACTGGAAAAGCCTCTGGATAACTCTGTCCAAATCTGAGTCTGACAACCTGGAGGATTTAGAGGAAATAGATGGGGGCCGAGACGACTTCTCTCTCGGCTCCGATAGACCAGGGGACCAGCTCCGAAATGGCTCCAACACCATCGGCACCGGATCCGGAACCGTATGAATAAGCATCGGCGCCGAAGGGGACTTCCGGGCCGGGGGGGGGGGGAGAGTCTGAGCTGCACACCTCCGACGGCTCCGAGACCAAAGGAGCCGAAGCAGATGATTCGCCTCTCGATCCCCCAACCTGCGGCTCCGACACCAATGGAGCCGAGGAAAGAGGTATCGAGGCAGACCCTTCCACCCGAGGCTCCGAAGCCATTGGAGCCGAGGAAGAAGAGGTCGACCTATGCTTCTTGGAAGTCGGTTCCAACGGACTGGTCAGAGCCGACGACCTTTTCTTTTTAGAAGCTGGAGAGGAAGGAGAAGCCAAAACTTCCTCAAAGGAGGGCTTAATAAGGCCCTTAAGGATCAATTTATTTTTTCGTTCTTGAAGGACCCTAGAGGAAAAAGCATGACAAACACTACATGTTTCCTGCAAATGTTTCGGTCCTAAACAATATACGCAAACAGCATGGCTATCAGTAAGAGACATTTTGTAGTTGCACTTGGTGCACTTTTTAAAACCAGACTTCTGCTCTTTCGACATCCTATCACACAACTATTTCCCACAACGAAAACCTATGAAGTAGGGCACGAGCCCTTTGACTCAAAACGGGACTGGCCCGAGATACAGAACACAAAACGGGCAGAAGCCCTCTAACTTAAACGGGCTTAGCCCGATAAATCAGGACGTACAGTAGAGACAAAATCAACACACCCACACACAAATAAGGGCAAGGGCCCTCTAACTTAAACGGGCCTTGCCCGGTAAGTAGAAAAAATACCAACAACCAAAAACAGGTTCACACACACAAGTAAAGCTGTTAAAACAGCTGTTTGTTAAATTTGTGAAGAAAACCCTAGGTCAAAAGACCAAAAAGTAATCAAAAAACCACTTAGCTCCAGCCAAGTCGAGACCATGTCTAGCTTGAAAAGCGGCAAAAGAGATCTGGGGAAGCAGGCGTGGTGCATTCCGGGATAAGGGGTAGCCCAGCCAATTAGAGACTTCGTTCTAGTATACAGTGGCTGAGTCGGAGCCGATGGATCGGCTCCGAACCCATCAGTTATGAATGTAGGTGAGATAGGATCCCATTACATCCCATGTTTCAGCAAATCTTTTGAGCTACTGACTTATAAACTGTGTACCATTGTCAGAAACAACTTTGTGTGGACTACCATGGACAGAAAAATGTCTCTTCAACTTCATAATGACAGTATTGGATGTCAGATTAGGAAGTAGGTCAATCTCGAACAATTTGAATAAGAGTCTACTAGCACTAAGTAATGCTGACCACTCCATTCAAAAAGATCTGTAGCTACTGTCAGCCAAGGTGGTTCAGGAATCTGCCTTAGCTGAACTGGTTCTTTTTGCTGATGCGGTTTAGTACTATTACAAACAGAACAAGCTGAAAGTTCTTTCTCAATATCTTTTCTCATAGAAGGCCAAAATACTAGTAATCTTGCACTTCTTTTGGTAGAATCAGTTCCTGGGTGGCCACGATGCAAGATTTTAATAAACTCTTGTTGCAAGGCTTTTGGAACAATCACTTTTGGACCTTTCATGATGATACCATCTTCCATCAAAATCTTGTCTCTGTAAGGAAAATGCTGCTGCACATCTGGTGGTAAACAAGATTGCTTTTACAGCCATCCTTGACTGATAAAGTGGTTGTGCTTCTGGAGAATTGGATTTGAAGCACTGTGAGTTCTGAGCTCATCAAGATGTGTGGAAGAAAAAATTCTCACTTCCATGTCTTCAAAATCAGGTTTCTCATTTTCATGCTGTTCAGTAATTTTTTTTCTGGGCAATCCGGATAAAGTATCAGCAAGATAAAGAAGATTGCTTTTTGTATAAACTAAGTGAAAATTGTACCTTTGCAATTTTAACATCATGCATTACAATCTCGCAAGAGCTGTGTGCACTGGCTTTTTTAAAACAGTGACCAAAGGTCTCAATTTAAATTGGTTGGCCATAAATATAATCATGGAACTTCGAACATGCAAACACAATTGCCAAGAGCTCTTTCTCTATTTGAGCATACTGCATCTCGTTTGGGTCAAAGTTCTGGAATGACTGCACCAAAACCAAACTTTGAAGCATCACAAGAGAGTTACAGATTTGTGAACATCATAGTATCTTAAAGTGGGTGGACTGTCAAGTCTCTGTTTCAGGACATTGAATGCTCTTTAGTGTTGTTCTAACCAAAACCAGGTTACATCTTTACATGTCAGCTCTCTTAATGGTGCTGAAA
Source organism: Protopterus annectens (assembly GCF_019279795.1). Lineage (NCBI taxonomy): Eukaryota > Metazoa > Chordata > Ceratodontiformes > Protopteridae > Protopterus > Protopterus annectens. The sequence continues at coordinate 792,218,073 of NC_056744.1, forward strand.
GGTCACTCAAATCTGAAATGAACTTGCCCAAAGAGTTGACCATGCCAAGAAAACACTGTAAGGAAGTAACATTGTCTGGAGCTGGCATCTCAAGAATTGCAGTTTGCTTGGAAGATCTGGTTGTAAGCCTGAACTGGTAAACAAGTGACCCACATAAGTAAGTTCTTGGAGCCTGAATTTGTATTTCTGAGGATTCAACTTAAGATTAACTTCAAGAGCATGTTCCAGAACTTTCCAGAGAGTTCTATCATGTTTGACTTCATCATTGCTTCCTACAAGAATATCATCTACTAATCGCACATGGATAACCAGAAAAAAATTGCTCCATCTCACATTGAAAGAGTTCACTGGCAGAATTTATTCCAAATAGCATTTTCAAAAATCTGCACCTTCCAATGAAGATTTTTGGTCAAGCAGAATTTGCCAAAATTAACTTTTTATATCTAAGAGAGAACAAAACAGTGGCATTTGGCATAACAGCAGCAATTTATTTGACTGTTTGCACTGGGTGATGAGGTTGTTTTAGTGCTTTGTTCAAATCTCATGGATCAATACATATTCTGATATCAGCTGAGCTTTTCTTATAAGCTACCACCATGGAGGATGCCAACTCAGTTGGTTCTTCTACTGGACAAATCACACCTTGATGCACCATTCTGTCTAGCTCAGCTTTAACTCTGCCTTGCATGGCTACTGAAATTTTTCGTGCCGGTCTGATAACTGGGCTTACCTCATGGTCTAACTTCATGGAGTACACAACTGGGAGTTTGCCTAACTTGTCTTCAAAAAGATCAGCATAGTCAGAAAAAATAGTTTGTACAAATTTTTCGTTGTTACACATGCTTACATGGTAGACTTCTGCATTAAATGAAAGTAGTCCCATTTTCAAATTGTCTTTGAGGCCCAACAATGACTGAACGTGCTTTTTGACTATGTAAATTGCAAGTCATAGCTGTTCCCAGCATAGTGACATGAAAGCACTACAGAACCTTCAGTGTGAATTTCTTTACCTTCATAAGCAACAAGCTTTGCACACTTTGCCAGACCAATTTTGTCACTAGCTCTTACTTTGGCAAACATTTCTGCTGACATAACATTGCACTTTGAACCAGTATCAACTTTGAGCTCTACAGGTCTCCCATTAATCAGAACAGTACAAAATACTTTATTCTTTGCCCACAGATCTACTGCATTGACTGTTTCATCAAGGATTAACACACCATCAACATAAAAAGTAGGGTCGCAGCTTTCTGGTTGATCAACTTGCCTCTTTGAATGCTCTCTTTCAAAAAAAGAATGTGCCCCTTTTGATTTACACAACCTTTTAAAATGATTCTACTTTTTACATGTATGGCACTGCTGGCCAAAAGCTAAGCACCTCTCCCGTTTGGGCTCACGACTCCCTCCACAGTTACAACAGTTGATGATGAGGCTTGCCACAGGTTTTGCTGAATCACCCCACTACTTAATTGAGTATGCACTGAATTTTACTGGAGCTGCCCTAGATTTTGCTAGAAAGGCTCGGGGTGGGGCCACAGGTTTTGCTAGGGAGGCCCTGGGCATGGCCGTGCCTTTAGGCATGTATCTTTTAACCTCGTGCTGCATACTATCAACATTAGCACTGGAAGGCACTGCAAGCATGCTTTTCTCATTTGTAAGCATATTTGTGCTTTTCTGTATGCCCATATATTTGACAAATCTCTATGGCCTTATTCAAAGTTAAATCACTGCCTCAAAGCAAAATCTTTCTCTCTGCATCATCGTTAATACCACACACAAGCCTGTCTTTTATCAGCTCATCTCTTAAATCACCAAATCTGCATTTTTTTTGCCTTGTTTCTCAAGTCAGTTATATATGCTGCAAAAGTTTCACCAGGCTTTTGATCTCTTGTGTAAAATATGTGCCTTTCCATTGTAATTTTCATTTGGGGGTTACACATTTCTCTAAATTTAGGTTTTAAGCACTCATGGTTTCAGCCGGTAAAACAATATGGCAGTATTCCTCCTACACTGGATATACAGCTGGGGTTTACACAAATTAATTCTCCCTTTCAATGGCTTTTAAACCAGCTAAATTAAGCAGAACAAATGCCTTTGTATGTGCATCTTTGTCAGGAAAAAGCAACCTGTATAACAATATTATACTCTTGCTCAAACATTCTCCAGTTTTCAGCAACATTATTATCAAATACAAGTGGAGCGAGTCTGCAAACTCCCTCTGCCATGCCAACAAATTGCTTTCGTAATTATGTATAAATGTACATATACACATACCAGGTACTTGAAAATTATTTAACTGCACATGACTGAAATTACTGTATTTTGCAAAATAACTGTACTGTAATACTGCACACACTTGCAAACACTTTGCACACCTTGGATATTTCAAACAGCCTTCGTTATTAAGAAAAAGAAGCAAATATCAAAAAATACAGTTGTTTTCCCTTTTTTATACATTTTATGGGATTCAGAAGTTATTTCAAGCACTTTTGTAAGCATTTTGAGTATTTTTATCAATATATCATACTATTGAACATTTTGTTTAATTAGAAAGTCGTTATGAATGTTTTGAATACTTCATTTTATATTTGTTGAGTAAAGAATCATTTAAATGAAGTTTTAGTACCTAGATTTGTCTTTCTGACCTGTTTGCGAGTCATTTGAGCATAGGATGATTCACTTCTGTATATTCCTTCCATTGTGGTTGTTCACCTCATGGTCTTGAAGAAGTTTCACTTCGGATCTCATTCTGACACCATGTCGCTCATCTTGCATATTCAGATAAGATGATGAGGCTGGGTGTTTGTTTAAGTAGTTTATTAGACACAAACATATCAGGATGAATGACTGGAACATTAAACTTAAACAAACTGAATGACTGACTACTACACACATACATGCTTTCACTCTGGCTGCTCATTTAAAATGGCACTCTTGCTTGTATGTGCTCAATACTTATATACACTTGCCCATAGACTGGAATAGCTCTTAAAGGTACAACACACACTCTGATCTACACAGACCATGCTTTGGGTCAATTGGGAATTTTGGCTAGGCTCCTTAATGGTCTCCCTGACCACGTGTCTAGTAACTACCTTTGAAACTATGTTGGTATTTTAACAAAGTAATTTGAAAATATATAGCCTATCTTTTTCATCTATTTCACTTCCTGCACATACTGACTAGAATCATACACTTTTAGACAACTTGCTTTTAAGGATTTCAGCCAATGATATTTGTTTAGGATAGTCTTGATACAAATATTGGTATAAACATTTTTATCACATTCATTTTCAGAACTAGAAATGATCATCTGGGAATCATACACCAAACGGATAAAATCCATGCCTTTCAAGTGCAAACATTTTTATCACATTTATTTTCAAAACTAGAAATGATCGTCTATGAATTATACACCAAACAGATAATATCCTTTCCTTTCAGATTTTAGTAACAAGAAATTGCAAAACCAAACAAGAAGTGCAATCCAACTAATAAACGAAAAGGACGCGGTTCAGTTGATTATTAAAAGGCTTAGCTCAAGTTCTCAATTACCCCAAGCACTGTATGTTTAAGTAGCTTGCTGAAGCTCACACAATATGGAAATAAAGACTGACAGAATCAAACCCTGTACCACAGGAAGTAGTTCATTTACAGGTCATACACTTAATCCTCTACACAAATAAGTTTGGCAAGAATGGTTACTACACTTTCATGAAATATGACTTACAGCAGGTTAAGCAGAGATGAATTTAATCCAAAAGACGAAAGGTTAATATTGGTGGTCATGGATAGTGGACTATGCACACATTGATTTACAAAGTCCATTGAACATGTCAGTGAAACAAACAAACGCATAACTATAAGAATCAATCAGATGAGGTTAGAAAGGATTGTAAAAGAGATTGAATAAGCAATCCATAAAGAAACAATGAGGGGATGTATGTATGTATTTCAAATATGCAACAAAGTCTAGAATATTTAGGATCTTTGCTTGGAAGTATATCCACAGATATTTGTATACCCCAAGTAGACTCCAAAGAATTTTTCTTCAGGTAGACAGCAAATGTTGGAGGGGTAATGGAGAACAAAGAGGTAATTTGGAACATATTTTCTGGGAGTCTAATGAGTTGGCAGACTTTAAAGATTCCCTGCAGACTGCTCTTGTCACAGAAAAAAGAAATTATTTATTTGAGGTATAATATAGAATCGGAATTGTATAGACACAGTAAGGGCTTGCTGAGTCTAATTATGGTGGCTGCCAAAAACGCAATTACTAGAAAATGAAAAGCAAAGTCTAAACCAACTTTAATAGAAGTAGTGAATATAGTAACAGAGATAAAACAAGTGAAATTGGGATTTTTATAAATGGGTAGGAGCAAATTACATAGAAAAAAATGTAATTGTGGGAACAAGGTTTAAAAAGAAGGCAGGATCTGAATGAGCTATGTAATGTTTGACTGACAATGACTGGACAGATTATAAGTGATGTATGTTTGCAAATAAAATTATGTCGTACGTTTTGTGATATATAATGTTTGCAACTAAAATTACGTCAATATGGTTTGTTTTCATTTATATAAATGTATAACTGCCTATGTCATAAGTGATAATTTAATAAAGATGTTTCTTGTTTAAAAAATGTAGGTTTTGTAAAAACAGAATTGGAAACAGTCGCACATCTTGTTGCTGGATGTGATACAGTAATGGCAGAAGGACTGTATACTGAAAGTCATAATAGTGTAGCAAGACTGTTTCACTGGGGATTGTGCAAACATTACAATACTGAAGCAGCTGAGAAGCATTGGAAACATGAGCCACAAAGTATTATAGAAAATGAAGTGTATACCACCTGGATTACCCATTACCAGCAGTTAAAAGAACAGATGCGAGAAAACCAGGCATTGTAGTCCATGAAAAGAATACAAAAGTATCATTGATCATTGAAATTGCTACACCCAGTGATTATAGTGTCTTATGTACAGAGCGACACAAAGTCATAAAATACCAGGATTTATAGGCAGAAACATAGGCAATGTGGAAGAAAGATACCCAGACTGTTCCAACAGTAGGAGGAGGAGCAATGGGTCTCATAAAATAATTTGCAGTCATATTTACATATGTTACTGACACATGCAACTGTGTATGAACTGCAGGAGTCAGTTCTGGGAAAATTGTGGGTTCCACCAAGAGCACTTTTGGCTAACATCAGAACCATTACTAAGTTCATGAACTTTAATCATACTTTGAGTTAGAAATGGGGTCCATTCCTGTCATGGTATTAGAAACCCAAAAGACTTGGAGAAATTAAGAAAAAAAAAGGTTACATGATTAGTTTCAGAAGCAAGTAAAACAGCATGCTCAAATAAAATGAGAGTTTTACATGCTCTTGAAAATATTCAAAGGTATGTATTGAAAGGTATGCTCTATCACTTGCATTCACAGACAAAGGCATTCCTGCTTCTTAGACTAAAACTTCAAAAGTCCTGTAAAGAGATGATGGACAACAACAAAACCCATTCAACAAAGGAAAGAAAGAAAGACAGACAGACAGATGGATTAATAGATTCATAATGGCACAGTAGTGCAGCAGTTTGTGTTGCCACGTCACAGCAAGAGGTTCTCCAGTTCGATTCTCAGCTAGGGTGCCTTCTGTGCAGAGTCTGCATGTCCTCCCTGTGTTTGTTTGGATTGCCTCTGGGTGCTCCGGTTTCCTCCCATGTTACAAGACATGCATCTGGAGAATTTCTCCAGGGGCCTCTGCTGGAAATTGGTTAGCTCCAAGTCAGACTTTCCCAGTAAATAAATGTAAAAATGAAATAGATAAGATGGACTGATGCATTAAAAAGGCAATATGTTTTCAATGGAAAAAGAAGGTCTGAAATGACTACAGAGACTTATAATAATGCTGAAAGGACTGCTAGCATGATTGCTTCTTTCTCCATTAGGTGTTTCTGGCTCAGGCTGCCAGTATTTTTATCACAACATCAAATGAAAAGCAAAAGCATTCCCTAAAAGTAGCAATCTTTTTAGTTAAAATGTATTTATTCATTTATTTATCTATATATACATTTGTTGACTGGGGCAGAGCAGTGACTCCATGGACCACTTTCAGGCTCAGTTTGGTCCAATGAGCTACAAAAGAATCAAACTTAAGATCAAGTGCAGGGCTGCATCTGGATGCATACTAAGTGAATTAAGGGGAATACTGTAATGTGTCTTAAGGTTTACCAGCCTGGATACAATATGTTGCAGTGCTCTCTTACTACTGTCTTATATCATAGACAGAGTACAAACACTAAAACCATGATGTAAATGCAAATTAGACAGCATATGGTCTTCATTACTCAAATCACATCCAACCCAGTAAATATGCTACATCACAATGTGATCC
>NC_056744.1:792229466-792234466 GCF_019279795.1 Protopterus annectens
TAATAATAATAATAATAATAGTAATCATATAATATGCTTCTTTTTGGGGAGATTTTCTCCTCGGGTCTCCTCTGAAAATGGGCCACTAGCCCAGGAGGGCTAACCTGGTTAATAAAAGACAAATAAATAAATAAATAATAACATATACATATGGAAAATGTAGTGTAGTTGATCAATTAGGTTGACAGATTCCTCTCCTGTAACTCCTATGTCCTTTGAATAAACTCCCCTTGATTATAGAACAATGTAGATATCACTGCATATTTAATAAACATTTTGATGACTTCAATGATACACATAAATTCTAAAATTGGATAATTGCTCTTTGGTTTCTGGAAAGATAAGACAGTCAGCCTTTTCCCCCAAACCTACAAACTATAAACATACCCATTAAACATTCATTGACCATTCCTATGTTCAAGTTCATACTTCCAATGAAAGGACATGGTTTCTTATCTAAGTGTCATTCATAGCTGGTGATTCCTGAACTTTCACTTCACTTTTGTTATATCCCTCTCATTAATTTTAGTATTTCTTAGCCTGCTTCACCAACATTGTCTACTTTTCTCAGTCAAGCATAGGCAGTGATGTCATAATCTGAAGTGTACTGCTTACGGCCAAGATTTATGAATGTCTCAGTCCTGGAAAACAACTTCTGCATTACATGTAAGGTACCGTGGTAAATCAAGATTCATGAGTTTCCCCTCCCTAGACTCTGCAGGCTCCTTCTGCTATTTTCTGAAATACGTTTAATGACATGCAATGGCAGTGCTCTACATTTTGTGTGGAGTACATAACTCCATGGGATGGTGGGATACAGTTCCCCTGAAAAAAACACTTTAAAGGTATAACAGTAAGGTGTAAAATTCAATGTTTTTAACAAATGAAGTTTAATTTGTAAAGCATAAGAGCTTGCATTATGGAGCCTTGTATTTCTGACATGGGGAACACTAGGCTGCCATAAGAGGCAACAGGATGACTTTGTGAAGCAGATGTACTTCTTCCATGATTGTCAGAATGTTCAGTAATTCCACAATATCTTGTTACAAATACAAGAAATAAAGACTTTTTCCTTAGACTGATATTCCAGTGTCAACAATGGTCATGAATCCGTAACCATTTTAAACCTATCTGAGATATCCATAACTATTGCCATGGACAGGCATGATAATCTCACAACTCTTTACAAAGTCATGTCAGGTATGTATCTCTGTCACACCTAGTAGAGTCACAATTATTAGGATAATTTGGGGATGGTCAGGTTGCAGTGTCAACTTATGGACTTTCATGTCTGGCTTTAACCACAGGTGTCTAATTGTTATTGAATATCCCACTGCCATGACATGGTGACTGTACATTTGATTTACTGTGGCCAACAAGTTCTACTCATGCTGTGCTTATGGCTTCTTGCAGCACAATGAGGTGGTTGCAAGCAGTCTTCAGTGCCTCAGCATATGTAGGGATGGAGCTGATACTGAAAGCTCAACCTCAGTATTCTAGAAATATCTCTCATGGATATTTAATATCAAGACAAAAAAGGAGTTCATTTTCTGGAGTTCATTTTCTGTGAGCATGCAATCCTTACATCGCCTAAAATAACCCCTATCTTACAAGTTTTTAAAGTTAGAATCTGAACTACCCCCATACCCAATCTAAAGATTCCTCTGGTGCAAAAGTATAATTTAGAGAAATGTGTACTGCTTGTCTAAATTTACTTTTACATATGCTAAAGGGCCACTAGACTAGAAAGATCTGTAGTAAGGTTTCTTTTTTAAATAAATCCCTGTCTCCTCATTATAGCTATTTTGTAGGGCAGTACTGTGTACTTGCACCAATCACAGACTCTTAACTAAGTTGGAAAAGGTAGATAAAATGTTGGCATTGCAGTGTGCAACTAGTAGATGGGAATATATGAAAGGGAATGTAGCCTCTCATTGTCCAAAAGGAAGAATTTGACGGTGAGTTTGGTACAAAAATGCCATTACTAAAGGGTGCTTCTGTGGACTGCAGGTGGGAATGTAGAGTATATGAAGATTATTATTAATGTTACTATAACAGTTAAAACATTACTTGTACTTTCAGGAGTTTGAGGCTGGATGATTGGACATGCACCAGTTTTTGTACATGGAGACTTTACCATGGGGAGTGTACACATCCCTGCAGTTACCACTGCAGTCACAGTGAAAGATCATCAGCAAATACTTAGAAATTACCACCTGCTTTTTAAGTTTTACTTTGAATTATTCAGATAAAAAGATTGAATTTCTGGATGTTCAGGTTTTTATAGATGAGCATGGTCAGATGGGGACTACATTATATAGTAAATTATGCCGGAAGAACACATTGATTAGTTTTGACAGCATGCATCCGTGACATACGTTCTCCAATATAGTAAAAGGACAAGCATTGAGAACATCCAGACTAATCACTGATGATTCAAAACTTCACAGTGAGCTAGAATTGTTGTCTGATAATTTTAAGCATCGTGGTTATAATAAACAGTAAGTGACATTGTATGTGATGTGAAAAAGATGAGGAGAACAAAAGGCAAGGCATGGTTTAGTAATAAAGGCATGGCACTGGAAAAAGTGAGTAATGAAAGCAAGGAGCTGCATGTTAGAGTGCCAATGAAATTCAGCAGTGACATAAAAGGCATTTGTAATATTGTGAGAAACAAATGGAAAATCTTATCCAACAATGATGAACTTAGATTGATAGTGGGCAACTTTCCTAAGTTCACGGCTGGCCTTAGGCATAGGCAAACTAGGCGACCGCCTAGGGCGCCATTCAGGCTGGCCTCATAAATGGCGCAAATTTTATTTATTTATTTAGTATAATTAATTTTTCTCATTCTGTAAAGTTTGCGCTCTTCTGGGCGCCCTGTCTCTGAGTACGTCCCAACTGTATTGAGGTGTTCGCACCCTTTCCCCATTTCCATAGTTCTGTCCAATGGTGCCAGAACTACAGGACGAGGGGGAGAGCGAACACCCTCCCACTTTTAAAGCTGTGGGTTGATCGGAAGGCTTTAGCAATTTTTAAAAAAGGCGGTGCAAGCGTCTTCTGCTTTAAGGCATGCGCGCACACCAACGTGGATGCAAATACATTCCGCACTTGTACTCGGAATTTAAGCTAGCAATTCTGTTTAATTAATCTTCATGGGTCTGAGCAACGGCTGCCTGTTTTCATGCATCTGGGATGATGCAACTGCCAACAGAGGTGATGAACATTAGCAACATTAGTTCTAAAATGCTTATTTTTAATTTTGCAAAAGACTGCTCCAGAAACATTAACTGTCTCACAGAGGCTGTACATGGTATTATCCTGATAACATCCATAATATAACCATGGGAGCTGTTGTATTCACACTGTTTTAAATGCATACTATCATTACTTTTTTAAAAGAGAAAATGCTGACAAGAAATGCATTAAATCTATTACTATTCTCCTCAACAGCACTAGACTCCTCCTTTTAATCAAAAAGCTAAGTCCCTCCTGTTTCACATGTCTCATTTTGTTTATATAGTTATATAACCATGTAAATTTGACTTTGGTGACTAAGTCTTGTTCAGATCTACCATCTAACATTTTAATCAGCATTTTTAACTTGGGTGGCTCTCTCTTAGTTTCTAATAATTTTCTCTCACTAGGGAACATCCAAGTCTTTAATCATGCCTTTATTTCCCTTTGTACTTAAGTTATAATCCTACAGTAAAAGCATGTTTATGTTTTACTTCTTATTTGTCATGTACTTTAAAATATTTCAGTAATACACCCTCTAAGAACAGCATAGAACATTTCAGTACTCTCTGTTGTGTCCTTTAATCTCTTTAGTCCACTGAATTACTTTATGTTTGATTACTCGGTTTGTGGAATGAGTCAAGAAATATACTTTTCACTCACAGTCTGAGCACAGGAAAACGTGGAGTAAAATATAAGCATTAAACAACAGCCAATGCATACTTGAAAGAGGAATACCTTTGTGTCAATACTGAGTAGGTAGTTTGACATTTGCTATTCTATCATTACAATAACTATTAGCTTCTTGCATAGCTTCCTCAACCAAGCACTGAGTACAATAAAATAAGATGATCACACAATACTATTAATAGAATTATGTGGATGTTTAGGTGAATTTTTGCCAGGAGTAAGGAATTAGACATTAAAGGAATATTTTAACTCAAGCTAAGCTAAAAAGAGAATTTTGCTCTGCAAAATATATTACAAAGAAATTAGAGTAAGACCTAAACTATCATCATAGGCTGAAAAACTGAAGAGCTAAAACAGTATGAGTTGTTCACGTGGATTAAAATGTTTTATACATTTGGCTCTCTGAGGAAAAAGACAATGATATGAGCTTGAAATGAAGAATTTGATTTTTTTCTTCCTGATTAACCACTCGGTACAGTGGTTAGTGTTGTCACCTCACAGCAAGAGGTTCTCCCATTCGATTCTCAGCTGGAGCGCCTTTTGTGTGCAGTCTGCATGTCCTCCCCATGGTCAAGTGATGTTAAAGACATGCAGGTTGGTGCGTGCATGAATGGGCGGGCCTTCTTTGAAAGTTGGGCGTCGGGCTGGCAACTTGGCACTGTAAAAATCGACTGCCAATCATTTAGCGGATGGGAGTTCCGCTGCGGCGACCCCTAACCGGGAAAAGCCAAAAGACTTTTTTATTAACCACTTCAATAGCATGTACCATGTTCCATGCAGCTGAAGTAAATGATAGTGTTCTGGCACCACTTTCTTTATAAGCTACAACCATGCACAACTGATCACACATGATAATCATGCTTCCACCATAGTCTGGAAATCTTTCTATCTGGCCCAGTTAATTTCCAGGGGAATATCTTCCAGATCCAGAGGAGTCATCCTACTATTGTACTCTTCATCAGAACCATCATGACATACAATACTCCCCTTGATATCTATACGTCCAAGTATATCATTCGAGTGGAAGGGCCCCAAAGATTTCTACGATTTCTAGCAAAGAAAACTGAAGGTGT